>NC_068413.1:32242430-32265897 GCF_023724105.1 Carassius gibelio | reverse complement strand
GCAGCTCTCTTCCAGTCACAGAGGAAGTGATGTAATTGATCACACAGCCACAACACCCAGTAGATCTTTTTAGAACCTCTTTGAGCCCATCGCAAGCTGAATTATGGGATTTGAATGTGCGCTTAGGAAGCAGTGCGGCTCAAACGTGTGGGCCTGAGAACAAAATAATCAGGGCAATGGTCGCCATAGCAACAGACAGACACCTTCCTCCTGTGGGAATACTCATCGATGGCTGCAGCATCACAGGTGTAGGCTCTATGAGTGCTGTACGACCGTCCTCGTCAAGGAAGTTTGTCTTTGAAGCTCGATATAATAGCTTTTTTGCAATACATGCTTGTTGGACTAGATGAAAATAACACTTCCTTTGTATAAACGACTCAAGATCTCATGCAAGAAAGCCTTTCTCTTCAGAAGAACTGGGACCAGGATTCTCCAGCATAGTAAATTTATGTAACATATGTGCATGTGTGTATTATGCATGTACATATGCTCCTGCTATCCTGCAAAAAAATAAAAAAATCTACGAGCCGGATCACTTTATTCTGTTAGTCAGTCGTGACCAACATAAAGCTGTGTATTCGGTGTAGAACTCTGGGTCATGAGGGTTTTAAAGCGTTAAATGATCCTTAGATAAGAGCTACAACCACATGTCCACTTTTCAAGCCAATAAATTGCATGTTTAATTTCATTTTGTCGTTCTGTCATCTTTTTACTCACCCACGTCATTCCTAACCGGTATGACTTTCTTTCTTCCGTGAAACGTAAAAGGCGACTATATAAAGTGTCTAGTTATTACTATTTTGTTTATATTGCGGAATGTAAATACAATTGCTTTGTGCAGTACTGCATAAGGCATATATCCTGGGATTAGCTTGATGCCAAAAAACAAAAACTAAACATAAAATAACTATTAGGAATGTGCAAGACTAGTAAACTAAACGATACTGCTGCTGCTAATCAACACTAGAAATACTAGTCTATCAAGTTAATGTTACATTTGAAAAATATAACATTTTGAAAAAAAATTAATAAATTGTTCATTTGGAGCAGAAAATCATTTAATTTTACCTCAGACATTAGAATCTACACTAATATGGACCACTGTCACAATAAGAGGAGAAACGTGCATTAATAAAGCAATAGGGTCTGAAATGCACTTTTTATTCTCCACAAGATTCACCTTTATTTGGCCATTTTGTTTTCTTTGCAAATCAACAAACACATCTTGAGTGGAGAGAGCGAGCTGCGTGCAGTGACCCGACCAGCTGTTCGAAATATTTTCATCTCTGCATGCAAAACCCATGCCGGTTTTCCCCCCACAGTCGTTGTTTTACGGCTGCAGAGAGTTGAAATCATCAATCTGGTTAAGGAGAAAACGCAACGCTGCCCTTGTCTTGCTGGAAACGGCTCTGAGCGTCTTAGACAAATCTTTTTCCTCTCCTACCCGACCACCTCATGAACGGCCAGCGGCGTCAAGGTTTGCCTGGGGATCAGAGGTAGTATGAGGAAATGGAGGAAATCAAGCATGGTTGCGCTGTTTATTTCCTGCCAAACACCAAGGAGAGAAATGAACACACACAGAGTAGTCTGTGAGAGGGTGGCTTTGGTACAGCAGTCATCCCTGTCGCCCTGAATCGTGTGAGGTGGAGCCGGAAACAACAGAAGCCAGACCGCTCTAAATGAGCACGGGGAGGCCCACTCAGACAGAACGCCTCGTGCATAGGCTTAAAACGCACCCTCATGCCAGCTCTAGCATGTCAGAACTGCATGGCAAAACCTAGAGACAGCCAGGCGGGCAGGAAAACAAAAAGACACGCATACACCAATCACTTTCAGCAATACAGCAAAAATTATTGCATGTAAATATTTTTCAGCCTTTTGATGATATATATAAGCTACATTTAAGCAGTTGCTCTGAAAAGGCTTAAAAACTCAATCTGGAAAACCAACTATATTAATTTTATTTAAACACAATTTTACAATTAACCATAAATGTACCAAACATATGAAAAAAAAATGGATTGTTGAATTAGAATTGTTTGAATCGGAATCGTCTGATTATGAAACATATGTATATTCCGAATCATCGGAATATGAATCACTTGAATCTCAAATTAATCGAATTAGGGCTGGTACTAACAATACATTTTTCTATTGATAATTTTTTTGATTAGTTGATTAATCTAACAGTTATTTGTTATGATAAAATATCTTCTAATACTGTAGAAAAGCAAATATAGATGAAATGATAAATCTTCAAATTTCATACCATAATATACATTGAGACTGGTATACTAATGCAACCCAATGCAACAATGTGACATGTCAATACAAATCAACATTAAGGATTTAATAATTACCCACGAGCCGGTCAAAAACAGATTAAAATATGTGACAATTCAAATCAGTTGAGATGCCAAACAAGCAGGAGTAGGAGTTTCTATGAATGTATCTCTGAGGGGAACTAACTATCTTTCGAAAACTCAGATGTTTTATGTAGTATAGCTTCACACTCCTCCTTGAACCGCCACCTTATCGTGGTGGAGGGGTCGGAGTACCCGAATTATCCTAAGAACTATGTTGTCCAGGGCTATATGCCACTGGCAGGTTCTCCCAAGGCAAACAGGTCTTACGTGATGGGTCAGACTAAGAATGGTTCAGAAGTCCTTTATTGAAGCCTATATAAACAAGGACTGTGATGCGGATGGCATGGCGCAGCCGGGGCCCAACTCTGGAGCCATGGGCCAACCTCCCGTGGACCCACCATCTGCGGGAAGAACAGTGAGGGGCTGGTGCATTGTGGATCGGGCAGCGGTCGAAGGCAGGGGCCTCGACATCCTGATCTCTGGACACGGAAACTGGCCGTAGGGACGTGGAATGTCACTTCGCTGGCGGGGAAGGAGCCTGAGGTTGTGCGGGAGGCTGAGAGGTACCGACTGGAGATAGTCGGGCTCACCTCCACGCACAGCTTGGGTCCTGGAACCATGCCCCTTGAGAGAGTCTGGACTCTCTACCACTCTGGAATAGCCCGTGGTGAGAGGCGGCAGGCTGGTGTGGGGTTGCTCATAGCTCATACAGGCCAAACGGCAGTGTAGAGTACCCAGCCTTCTTGGAGTCTCTGGGAGGAGTGCTGGAAAGTGTCAAACTTCAATTTAGTTTTGCTTCAATTTCAATTTCACAAAGAAACATGCAGCAATAGCCTAAAAAAAATGACACCTTTTCATTTACTGTATAAATGTCTTAAATCTCATTTTGTAAAAAAAAAGAATAATGAGGAAATCAAATCGTGAGTTGAGTGAATCGTTACATACCTAATCAACATATTTACATATTCGACGCGGTCAGTTATGTTGAAGCATAGTTTCCCTAATTTGAATCCAAACCCATTCACTGAAATGGAGATTTTGAACTGATTCACAGAAATGAACTGAACTCACCAGGTTGTGATTCAAACACTGGATGCCAAACTAGTTTAATGACACTTAATTAATGATGTTCGATAACAAAATATTTAATACACTGCTCAGCCTAGTTTCATAAAAATGCCCAACACAACTTACTCAAAATATGTTACTAGGATTTTTTTTTTACTGAAAAGAGTGCTTTTAAGGACACAATTAGCTATGATTTGTCAAGAGAGAAGCAGTCAGCCATCTTCTTTGACTAAGCAATCAACTAGATTACTCGCATCCAAACATGACGGATTGATGCACTTTTAATGCCTGGGTGAAGAAGATGAGAATAAGAAAATATTTGGGTGTGGAAGAATGTCAAGCCAGTGTTCTTGCCAGAGGTCAATAGTCATAGCAACTGAAAACCCTTAACAAAACTGTTACCATAGAAATAGAAACACGGATTCTAAAATGGGAAACTGTACATATCCTGTGAACCGCCTCATCATTCATGAGATCATATTTTTGGGGTAAAATTAGCTCACAATACGTTCCCACTTGTGCCTGGCCTGGCTGACTGCTGCCACAGAAAGTTGACGTTTCTATACAGATGATCGATAAGTCACATAATTAGGTATTTCCTCACATGTTGGTATTTTTAGCAGAGGATGGAATGAGCCTTTCAGGATGAGATGAGTGTATGTTTCTGAAAATGGCCAGCTGTCCCAGAAGAACCAAACATCTCTATAAATACTCTCCTGTCAAAGCCGTGGGCTCTTGTTAAAGAGCACACACCCCCTTTCTTTGCCTTGCTGTCATTTTGGGTCAAAAAGCTTTATCACAAGAGCTGTCAAAAGAATGAATAAGTCACGCTTTTCACACAATTATACACATCCATTACATCTATGACTATAAGAATGACTAAGAGACATAATTAAACAATGCCCAAGAGGTAAAAATGTACATAGTAGTAGTAGCCCTTTATTGTCACTAGTCACAAGTACCAGCGAAATTAGCCGTCAACCTGTCCATACATACATACATACATACATACATACATAAGGGCTCCATATGCTTTCAAATACATGCTGTTTAGCCTTTAATATGGAATCTTTTCTAATGGAAGGACAACATCTGTCTTATCCATTGCATCTGTGAATCTTTGTAAAAAACAAAGATACACATTTTTTGGCATAAAGCAAGCTGAGGTCTATAAATGCTCATTCACTCCTACTAAAAAAAATGTCTCTATAATCCCAAAAGAAAAAATCTTTCTGCATTGCCATATACAGTGAAACAAAGTTCCTCTAGCTTCCATTCATTTTGTACTTATATCTGATATGTTTTTATTATATCTAATTAATTCCATCAGTGCTACATTATCTATCATGTCTGCATTAACCATTTATACTGTACAAGTTTAAGGTGTGTATTTATAGACATAGTGTGAGTCTTAATATAAGCTGCTTTCCAATCCTCACCCGAAACTTCAAACTGCAAATTTTCCTTCCATGCATTCAACTTGTACTGTGAATTTTCGGATGAGTAAGACGTCAGCAACCTGTAAAATTTAAATGATACCCTTTCTGAAATTATCCTTTATCATCATTTTCTCCAAAAATGAATGTGGGGATCTAGTAAGGGTATTATCTTAATTTGCTTTAACAAAGCTTCTAAGCTGAAGGTATTATAAAAAATGTTTCCTACTGAGGCTGAACTTAAGCCTCAACTCCTCAAATATCAGAGTCTATCAAATAAAGATATTGGATCATTTTAAGTCCCTTTGATTCCCACAATTTAAATGTTAGATTCCGCTCTTCAATTTACAAAAGCACTGATAAAACAATAATGGACAATATCGAGGTAATGAATGGGAATCTTTTAAATACTGTTGTACGTCATACAATGTTTTATACTTGGGTTTTTTATTTTTTTCTGTATTTTTTTTTGCCTGTTTCTGAATATATCTGTAAGGAGGGAAGAGGTAGGGTTAGATTGTGAGATTCCATTTCTGTCCAATGTTAAAACTCACTTGTTGAAAAGTAGAACATAGCAGTAGGGGTGTGACGGTAAGTATATAACCGTGAGACCGGCGGTTATAGTTGAACACCGTCATTAGAACTCTATAACCGCCAAAACCATGTCATTAAAATATTTTTTACAAAAAAATTTTTATCAAAAATTATTTTCTTTTTTTAGATAGGATCATAAGATGCGCAATATATCGGGAGACATGGTTTTTACCACTTAATGAAGTTTTGTAAATCGTCAGACATGATATTTACCATTTCATTAGATTTTGCTTTGAAGAAAACCTTTCTTAAAAACGAATTTCTTTTTGAACAAATTTTATCTTAATTTTAATAAATGTTTCATCAACCAATTGCATGTATTTTAATAAATAAAAAGCAAATATAGCAGACAATGATAACCGTGACATGGAAGCACTAGCGCGCCGCGTTCACTTGCACTGCACTGTGAACTAGAGCGCATCTCATCGTAAATGAAACTCAGCGTAGGCCTATGCCTCATACATTAGCATTAAATATCTTTGCTGCATTCTTTCTAGAACAGACAATGGCTTTTTTTTTTTTGCGGCTCACATCAGCAAAGCATTGCATCATCCATAGACTGCAAAACAATCAGCGGATGGCGGGCGGGCGCGGCTTTGAAATTTGCTCAAAAAACTTTGGCGCGGATGATGAGTTTTGTGACAGATCTCCTTAATAAACGGAGGTCTGAAATCTCTGCCCCTTTACCGATCAGAGCGCGCGCTGACACGGAGTTAACCCGCTATCTCCAAGAACAACCAATTGACTCTACGGCAGATCCACTAGCATGGTGGCGAGACAATGAAACACGCTATCCCCCCCCCCCCCACCCCAAAATGCCTTGCAGGTCAAAGGGGTGTATAACTTTGATTGCAACTGTATGTGTTTTCACATTTTTTAGAGGGTTTAATAATTAATTAGGGTTTACTTATATATTCATATTTATTTTATATATAAATATGCTATAAATTTCCATTAAAATATTTTTATATTTTCCCTTTTCATTTTAAAATGTATATTAGTTCTTTTTAATATTTCTATTTAGTTGTCATTTCTATTTATTTCAGCTTTATATTAAGTAATTTTACTTCTTATAATTTCAGTATTTGCCAAAGCAATGTTTTTATTTTATTTTTATTTTTATTTTTTTGCAGCTAATATTTATATTCTATTTAAAAAAAAAAAGATTAACACAAGACCCGTCTGACTAATAAGAACAACACAAACATGCTTTACACACAATTAATACCCATTAGATTAAACTGCATGTTACTTTGCGTTAGCTTACCGTTTTATTTACCTCAGCATTTCACTCTAAGATAAATCTATTAGCATTAGCTGCGCCTCATGTTTTCTGGCACTGGAAGAAGTTATTTTTCATTAAATTATTATCCCCTTTTTAAATTTGCCCATTATAAATGTCAATAACAACACTAAGGAGATTATTAGAAACACACATTTATCTCATTTGCCTCCTTTTAACATCTGTTTGTGTGAATTATGTGACTGTATTCAGGTCAAAGCGGGAAGGGAGGGGAGGGAGGCAAACCTTTGTTTGTCTTGCCGTTGGTCTATATTGCATTCATTCATGCAACACAAAGGATTGTTATTTTCTCACGGCTGCTGGATATACATCTCTGACTGTTCATCTCTACACAATTAAGCGACCATACGGACTAACCGACGCAGATTCATTCTGCCCTTTAAATAAACAAAAATCTAATAAGAGAAAACTATTATCACAGCTGAAATTGCCTCGCTAATATATTGCATAACACAGAGAATATACGTTTTTAGATGCGTAACATACTCAGGCTGTCTCAATAAATCCCGAGCTGCAAATCTAGACAACACGAGTTCACTATGCTGTCTAAATAGGCAGCTCAATGAGTTTTGAAACACAGCCACTCCTGACATAGTTTGTCTGTCTGTCTCATAGTTGAACCTGTCGGTAAAAATGATAATAAACCTCTTTAAGACATCAAATATTTATTAAACTGCAGGCAGAAAGTCTTCAGAATTAAAAATATACATTTGTTGACTTCCTAACCAATCTCATGCCTCGAAAATTGACTTTGTCATTCAGACATAACTTTACACGTTGACATAAAGCTGGCAGCTTGCTTTACACATCTCTCTGTGATGATAAACTGGGCCAAGCTGACAGCACACAAGCAGCATCCCCATTTGAATTCACTCTAACATGCTCCGCAGGGAGAAGCCATCTTCCACCCGCAAGAAAGTCCAACTCACAGGGAGAGAGAGGGAGAGTGAGAGAGAGATAGAGAGAGAGAGAGAGAGAGAGAGTGTGTGTTGCTTAGCAACCGGGCTCTTGGAAAAAGGCAGCAGCAGCCATTTTTCATTTTCACTTTCAGATTTGAAATCTAATAGCAATAATTAAGAGAAAGAGAGAGAGTGAGAGAAAAAGCATGTGAGAGAGAGAGGGAGGGAAACAAAAGTGACGGATGTGCATGTGTGTGCATGTACACACATAAATACGATTAACACAATTAATTTGACTAATCACACTCTTTTCTCCAAATTGCATTCCTAAACATTGCATCCATGTGCTAATGAATTGAGGATTTGAGTGACTAGACACATACTGGATGCATTTGGGGCAGGTATTAACAGCATAAGCAAACTAAACGCTAAAATTCTGAATTATTTACAGACAAACACTACTCCACAAACACAAATATTATGCCATTTAAAATTTCAGGATTTCAACTTCAACTAAAACAAACATTTCAAATGGCAAAAAAAAAAAAAAAACACACACACCTGGCCAAATTATATTTTAAACGCATGATCTAAACCAGCTGTTCTCAATTCCAGTCCACATGCCCCATTGCTCTGCACATTTTGTACATTTCTCTTATCGCTTCAGACCTTTGTTCTATTCGAACGTAAGTGCCCTGCAAAGTGGACATCACAGGATATTATTAATTGTATTTATTTACAGAGGTATATGATGTCACAGTTGTCAGTGTATACAGTAATGAGGCTGTGCAGCACAAATCAGTGAATGAATGTTCCGAAGTGAGGTAAACTTCAACAGATTTCCCCTGCTCAGGGAGTAGGGAGCAATGAACAATGGGAACACAGTTCATGCATGGAGCTCACGTCTAACAAGCTGATTATCTGAATCAGGTGTGTTTACAAAGAGAGACGTGCAAAATATGCAGAGCAGTGGGGCAGGAGGACTGGAATTGAGAACTGCTGATCTAAACAATTCAACTGAAAGATAAATATTTTTTTAAATGCCAAATATTCCAGTCTTCCTATACAAGTACAGTGATAAACATGCAATTGTATTTTTTTAAATCTATATTAGCAATATATTAATGTTTTTTTTGTATATTTTTATTTATTTACCATATGGAATATAGTGTTTATTCTTAGTTCCAACACATGAAAAAAAAACATCACTCACACGTCTCCTGGGGGTGAATAAAGCCCCCCCCGTAGCAAATCAATGCATTTCTGTAAGATAAAGATCCAGATTTCAAACATAATAAACACTTTTGGGAACACTGTTGGGAACTGGAAGATGCACCTAGGATGCTTTCAAGTGGCTTTTCTTAGTTCTTTTTCTTAGTTAAAAATGGTATTACCATATCAAAATGGTGAAACATTTGTAAACAATTACAATAATTTGAAAAACATTGGTTTACAGTAACTTAACTTGTGCTGACCACTAAATCCAGAGAACTGCCAAAGTCCATTTAAGGCAAGTCATGTCACTCGGCGGCCATCTTTGAAATGCCTCTTGGACATGTAAGTGCAGCTCATATCTCTTTGAATGGGGAAACATCAAATTCTCCAAAATTCATATTTGAAATCACCAATGAAATCTGACAACAACTGTATCATAAATGTGGTTTATTTTGCTAAAATTATGTTAAAAAATCTTATTTTTCTACATCAGCCAGAGTGCATGCACAGTCCTAACTGCACACCTTCTATGATTCTATAGCAACCTGCTGAATTGCGCTGAATTGACCGATTAGCGATTGGCTCTTTCGTTGCGTTTTTCCCCATTCAAAAATATACGAGTGACAGGTCTTTGGTATTTTATAGTCTTATGTACAGCTAGAAAGAAGGGTAATTAGTAAGCTTGACACAAGCCCATCACAGCCTAATGAAGAGGTCAATAGTCAGTGAGGTCATCAAACAAGATCTCAAATAGAAAAACACGCCGGTTCATGGCTGATACAGAAACAACTAGGGATGGGTCACGATGGGCAACGAACTAGTCAACCACCAACCCCCTGGTTGATTAATGAAGCTTTGTTTTTTCAGGCAGCCCACAAGCTAGTCGATTTAGAAAATATTTCATTGTGCACACACCTACAAACAAGCAATGTTTACGCAAGTAAAATACAAAAATACTGGCAGAATGAACACAAGATGCTAAAAGACCAGAGGGTTCCGAGTTCCAGTTTAAAGCCTCACTAATCTAAAGCAAGGCATATGCTAATTTATTTCATGTGCAAATAGGAAAACACTACCCGGAGACTCAATTAGGAATTGAAAGTTTCCAAATACTGTTTGAACAGGGTAAGACAAGACACTGCACGTGGGTAATAATGAACACCCGGAGTGATTCTGCGGGGAAGTACATCTTTTCTCTATTACAAGTCAATCCTGAAGACATATTGCAGATGAAAGCCCCATGAGAGCAGGGCAAACACGGCCAATAAGAGCAGGAATGTTCCCCTGTGAAGTACATAACCCTGACACAGAGACATCCATTGTAATCAACTACGTCAGATACAGTGGGAGAAGATTGGTCTTCGGGGAATTCTGAGCAGGGCTTGGGGAATATTGAGTCTTTTGCTGTCTTGTGATCAGCTGAACATCACAAACACCATTCAAGTAAACATGAAATCAAAACAGAACCTATATCATTTCTTAATGCATGTTCCTAATCTTTACATAATTATTGTAATTTATTACAAATATAATTTATCAACATTTGATAATAATACCAATGGGAAAATAATGTTAACAAATAACAAACAAACAATCGATAATCAAATGGATATTTGGACATATAATGTTGAATGAAATTAAATAAAAATTAGATTTATTTTGTTACAGAACTAAAATGGAGGAGTCAAAATAAAATTTAATAAAACAAAATATACATATATAAAAAAGGTTTACGCAGTCTTGTGCACAAAACAATTCATTCCATCTCATCTCTGTTTGGCTGGTCATCATAGCTCATTCTCTGGCTAAGGAACTGAGCAAAACTAAAATAATGCCCTGAATGGGTTTTGTAAACACTCAATCCAGTACAGAAAGCAGAGCAGCTATAAGTCATACCATTAACATACACGCACACAATGTAATACTCGTCAGTTCAAAAGCTCTGGTGATATCACTGCTCCAGGGAATGAATGACACGCAGAAGAAAATCTGCTAAATGTCCCTCACAGCTCTTTAATCCCGGAGCATTTGGGCTGCTAGGAGAGGCCAGCGTATGAGCTGAATTCAAGACAGGTTCTTCACAGTGGACACACAATCACACTCATACATACATACATACATACACACATACAGAGTGGGCCAGAAGAGAAGTAATATAACACCCAGGGAGTAAGGTGCCACACCTGACCACGAGAAAAACAGACTGAGAAGGAGAAAGAGTAAAAGAGAGGCACAGCGAAAGAGAAAGCAAGGAGCAGAGGAGGGTAGAAACATTATCCCACCTTCCAGCTTTGTGTGCACCAGAGAAAGGGCCTTTTAACACACATTTACACAAGAGCAACAGGCTCGTGTTCATGAGAAAAACTCTGTGTGTGTGTGTGTGTTTGTGTGTGTGTATTATATTGTGTGTACAGTAGTTACCACAGTCATTATGAAGCCAGTAAGGGAAAAAAGCACATATGTGCATACACTACCATTCAAAAGATAGGGGAAAGTTTTTTTCTTTTTTATGCACTAATTTGCTAAAATTTTAAGCAGCAACTGTTTTTAACACTGATCATAATAAATATTTCTTGAGCAAAACTGCATTTCTGAAGGAATCATGTGACAAACCTGCTTAAAATAACTGAATAAGATACATTTAAACCAACACAAAAACTAACCCAAATAAAATAAAACAAATAAAAAAACAATCAAAGAAACAAACAAACCAAAAAAAAAAACTAACCAAAAAATCTAAACAAACAAAAACACAAAATCAAAACAAACAAAAAACATTACAAAAATTAATATATAAATACATTAGTCTTATGAACAAAAATAAACTAATAAAAAACAATCAAAGAAACAAACAAACAAAAAAACTATCCAAAAAATCAAAACAAACAAAAACACAACAAAACAAACAAAAAGAAATTACAAAAATAAATATATAAATACATGAATACATTAGTCTTATGAACAAAAAATATTATTTTAGTGATGGAAGTAAAAATAAAATGAAATTGAGTTTTATGTTGACATAAAAAGCTTTAAGCAGTCTTTTAAACTGTAATACTTCATAATATTACTGTTTTACTGGTGAGCACAAGAAACTTCTTTTGAAGACATAAATTATATTAATATTTTTATATGAATTATGTACATTTAAAAATTACTCTCCGATTACCATACTCATATACTATATCATTTAGAGGTTATTCCAACGTACTTCAAAGTACCAAAGAGGCCAAAAAATGTAAATTGTAACTATGGTATTACCATAACAACAAAACCATGGCAATGGCAATGTCATAGTTCTTCTTTGTAAGGGACTGAATTAATGCTTCAATACAAGTAGGTGTGGAAGTCATGACATATTCAGCCCAAAAAAACAGAGGTCGCTATGTTACAAAGATGTCCTACAGCAACAGTCACATTTGGTCATTGTTTTGAGGTAGAGGAATCCAATGGGGAGATGACTGACTAACCGCAGAATAAATGTCAGCCCGACCCAACTTCAAGCCATCACTTTATCATGAGCAAAGCGTTCCTTATTTCACAGAACAGACTTACTGTGTGGATGCATTTGATGGAACTTCAGAGAAGCCTGCATGCCTTCACCCCCACCCATCTCCCACAATTCCAAGCAGCTTCTCTCCATTACATTCATATTTCTGCAGCTTTCATACGAGTCCTGCAGAAGAGCAGTGGCTACTGGCCATGACAAAAGGATTAAAGAAGCTTAGTCTCTCTTTTGAGATTCCGGATTCTCTGTTGGTTTGAAAAAGGGGATTACTTCAACAAAAAAATAAATAAATTCCACACTTGTATCCCCCAGTTCTTTCAGGAAAGAAATCGGACTTTTTGTTTAAAGCCTGGTATCGATTTATTTCGAGAGGCCCATGTGGAAATGACTCTTGTTTCGAGAGTCCCTCAGACTGAGATCAGTTCTGGTATGCTTCCTGTCATATGGACGTGGCCAGCGGTGCTGTTGTGGAATGAGAGGTGAGCAGCTGGATTCCTGGAAAACAAGTTAACTGGAGAGAGCGGTCTGGAGCCTCTGAGGCACCGGTGGAGGGGTTGGGATTCGTGGACTCCCCCCGAGAAAACAGGCTGCACATGCGTCACGGTGCCAGGTGTAAAATGCCAGCATCTGTCGACCGTACCTTGCCAAAACTCCATCCATCGGTGATATTCAAATGCACTGCTTTTGGGACCCCATAAAAAGCAGATTGAATGAAATTCTTCAACGCTTCATTGGCGTTCCACCGCACTGAGCTTCCATTAAAGCGTGTAAGAATCACAAATAGTGTAAGAACTGAGCAAAGCATATTACAGGAGACCAAACATCAAAGATGACCTTTTAAAGGTGGTGTTAGGTGAAGTAGAAGCAATTCAGCATTTTAAAAGTAAAGTCCACTGCAGTTTCCAAATCTTAGTACTAGATCTCCCAGATTTTTTCACAAAAAAACTGATTTACGATTTAAATAAAATGTTCCCCCCTACTTAAAATCAATATTCAGATGACAAAGAAATTGTTCAAAACAAGTTTTAATATCATTCTTTATCATTTACCAGTCAAATGTATAACTGAGACAAGAAAATGTAAAAAAAAAAAACATTAAAAAAAAAAAAACGGTTTTACCTTAATGCTGGAAACACCTTACGTTTTTTTTTTTTTTTTTACTAGCCCATCGTGTATCCATCCAAGTGCACACTCGGCGTTAAGAGCTGTTAGATTAAAACTGGCAACTCCGCTGTGAGTCACGGTCATGGACGTACGACAGAGCAAGTGTAAATATATTTTCTAGTCTGTATTTACATCTTGTAATGCCGCTGTTTTTTATATATATATATATATATATATATATATATATATATATATATATATATATATATATAGAGAGAGAGAGAGAGAGAGAGAGAGAGAGAGAGAGAGAGAGAGAGGGAGAGAGAGAGAGAGAGAGAGAGAGAGAGAGAGAACAGATACTGTCTAACTGCGTCTACACCTGATGCAAGAGTTGCACTAAAAGTCTGTCTTAACTTTATGACATCACACTACAGTTGCAAATTATCTGAACAGTACATTTCGTCATAGAATGAGACATAAGTTTACTGATGGGGATCGTGTCGCATCACGCTGCATCCAGTGTAGATAACATCACAGGGTTCTATTGTCTTTTGTTTGATCGTGCCACTTGTGTCTTGTGTAGACCTGGAGTTTTTTTAATGGGTTATGTTATAGCCCTGCTTGTTTTTAATGTTTTTATATAATATCTCTATTGACTGCATGATCATACATGCCATGCCGCGCAACGAATAACACTGCTGCAGGTTGCTTTTTTTGCTGGTAAATATTCCTTAAAAAAAACTATATTTTAACAATTTTATTAGAAGTGGTATATTACATTAAGTAATATATTTTCTGTTACAGTTTCTTCAAGTTAAACAGAACTTTTATTTTGACGGGTTGCTGTGAAGTGAACACTTAAGTTTCTGTTTGTATATAATATTTTTTTTTCCAAAAGAAATAGTAAAATGCTCATGAATTGACTCTCAGAGCAATTCAAGAGATTAAGTTCATGTGTTCATGTACTCATATATTGAGTACGTGTGTACTAGCCTATTTTTTATTTATTTACCCAAAAACAGAACAATAGATAGATAAATAGATAGATAGATAGATAGATAGATAGAGAGATAGATATAGATAGATAACAAATGGCTTCAGAAGAAATGGAATACAATTCATACAAACTACTATGGTGTATTTTGGACCACAGTGCCTGATGACTATACGCTTCCATATGGAAAAACATGTTTGTGTTTCTCAACAGAAAATGTCATTCAGCTTTGTTGTGACAGAAATTTCATTTTTGGGTGAACTTTACCTTTAAATACATGAGCACCTCTGACACGGTGGAGAAAAACAGGGGAAAAAATGTGATTCCTTCAGAAATTCCTTCTTTGCGATAACGTAAAGATCATATCCATCTGTAAGGGGGTCCATGATACTGGTGAGACTGATATCAACGTTGAAGTCTTATCTTTGGGAACATGTTCCTCTCTCAAAGTGCCTGGAATGCATTACGGCACAGATGAAAGAACCAGCATTTTCCGCCACATTGAAATGAACACCTTAAATTGCCTACAGAAGGCGTGTGATCAGGATGACGCAAGCAAGGTTGAAACTGCAATGATGGCCGAGATGAACTTTTGAGAACATAGCGAGATGGTCTAGACAGATTTGTCCAGGTGGCATTTCTAAAAAAAAAAAACACTCACACAAAAAAAAAACAACCACACAAAAGCATGTAATATTCATCACACAGCAGACCTCAGAGGAGGAGAACTGCACATCAAAATCTGCTTACGAAATCTGCCTCAACCACATGATGTATCAGCAGTGACAGAAAGAGGTTTCAACCTGGTGCACCTGAAAACACACTGTAGATACGTACAAGCTCAAAGGTGTTTTTAAACGTGAATTTAGGTCATGGTGTGAGTCACAGATGTAGCTCGAATAAGCAACAACAAAAAAAATTGTAGCAAGCCTGGCTGATGGTGAACAGAAAGAGAGCAGCTCCACACCTCTCCACAATCCCATGAGACAAAGCCCAGTGCATTCTCATACCACAGCCTTCACATGCTCCTGCAGTCTAAAAAAGGCCTGCTCAGAGACGGCCTATGAATAGAGCGCATTGTCATCCACAGGCCTTAATGTGTCCACAGTTTCATAGAGGCAGGGCCTCTGGGCTGCTGGAGCTGAATAATTAAAGAAGAGTTCTGCATTGAAAGAGTCAGGGTGCAGAGCGGCAGGCGGTCTGCTATGGCTCATGAGTCTCATTCTTTCATGCTTTCTATGGTTTGCTGTTCCCGAAGCACTAACTGCCCATGATACTGTATTTGCCTTAGTAAAATTAGATTGTTCCCAGGTCCTTCAGAGAGGGGCTCATCGGCTTGATAGTTTGGATAACAAGCCAACTGACCTGTCAGCATCTTTTGGAAAATATAGGAGAGGATACAAAATAGCTACCCTAACATAGTTGTCCTGTTCTAAAATCTAGTAGGCTGCCTACCTTAATAACATTTGCATCAGCTGTTTCAAAAGGTACACAGCAAGCGCACTATATCACCTGAGCCCAAATCCAAAGCATTGTTCTAAATATAGTTAATGGATAGAGCTTTCCTAGAATTTCTAGAATGTTCTAGAATTTCAACAAGCTCAGCAGAAAATAACATGGCGGGCAAAAAAGAGAGAAAAGCTGACTATAAATAAACCTATATTTAATTTAATACCAAAAAGCATCTATAAGCTAACAAATTTTATTAAAATAATAGTATGTTAAATAAGTAATAATGATTAAAAAATACAATATTTAATCAAATAAATAAATGTTAATGTGAGTACTATACATTAAATTCAGTTGACTATAAATGTTCTTATGTTTAATTCAATACAGAAAAACATATAATCTAAATAATTTAATTAATAAAAACGTAGTTATTATTATTGCTTATGAGAGTATTGTGCATTAAATTCAGTTGACTATAAATATACATATTTCCTTCAATGCTGATGAGCATCTATAAATAATAATTAATAAAAGTAATTGTTTTTTTAATGGTTTATGAAAATACTCTGTCATTAGCCTAACAATATGCAATGTGTTCAATTACAGGAACTCAAAAGTGAGTCAAAAGTAAGTTGACTGATGGGCGGAGTCCAGTGACTGACAAATTGAACTTTCACTCGTGACTTGCAGAGATCACTGCTGATTATTACACAAACTATTTCTCCTCTGAAAGAGATTTTCAAGAGAATAGTTCAATTAGCTGTCCATGAACGGATGTAGATAAAAATAACTTCTTTGTCTCTCTCAGTGTTTCATTTCTTTCTGTTTGACTCTCTACACAACATTTTTCTCAATTGTCCAACTTCGAGAAATGTGCCCCAAAACAAAATGTAAAAATCTGTGGCTGCTAAAACTTTGACAACCCAAGCTGCAGCGTCCAAAAACACACAAAAAAATTCTTTCCCAAGCAGGGAATGTGAAATTGAAAACAGTGAGCATTAGCCAACAGTACGCCTCTTTTATTTTTTTATTTTTTTGTCCATGTGGAGAGATCCTTAGCAGAGTCCATTTTAAATATGGCCCTAAAGCATCCCACTGCTGATATTCCAGAATTTGTCATTGATATATAAAATTGTACAAAGCCAGATATTTGGCAGTTTGCCCCTGGCTGAATTCACGAGCTGCGGGTAACAGTTGGGAAGGGCCTGTTACAAACATGCAAATACAGACTGCACTGAATAGTGCTGTTCTAAATGATTTAAATAACAGAAATGCCTTTTTTTATTCTCATTAGCAGGACTAGCATTTCTAATTACAGTCGGCTTAATATCTATGCATATTCTCCATTCCACATGGATCAAACATCATGCTAGTAGCCTACATTCAATACAAACATAGATGCTACAGACATCAGCATTTAGCTTTTGTTTTTGAATTGGGTTGAAACTACAGAGAACTGGCCTTAAATTAAAAGATCAACTGTAACCATGTGAAATTAAAGGCAACAACTGCATAGTTCTACAATCCAAACAACACAATCAACACACATTCAATAAGATGTTACTTAATCGACATTGAGTACTTGTTTTAGTTTAAAATTAGTTTTTTGTCTTTTAAAAAAAAAGCTGTACCAGTGAGAATAAAAAAGTATGCTACATAAATAAATTATTCCAAAATGTTAAAATCAAATAATGTTGGTGCGAACAAAACAAAGATGCAAAGTGTCTCATTTATCCAATTAAAACCACAACCACTCTGGGAACCCACCAGTGGGTCCAATATTGCATATGCCTAATTCTCAAAAAAATCAAAATAACAGCTGAAGGGGTTAAAGAGCCACACAGATGGGAAATCAAAAATTACCTGTATTACAGTGTATGATGTAGCTGTCCATCAGTGTAAACAATGTGCAAAGTAATTAAACCAAAAAGTACACGATTTATAAAGTTATTGGCTTCTAAAGTAAGGAGTCGACTCTGAATTGCTGAAACGAGTCGTTATAGATTTCAAATCTTTTGCCCATCTCTATGTACGTCACTAGGAACACTTTGCATAATAATCTTCGCCTACCATGTAGGGAGAAACGAAGCTCTGACCTGCCCCACCCCCCCACAAAGACGCTCTGGTTGGTGTGATAGCATCATGTCGAGGAGACAGTGTGATTTTAATTGTAAAGGCAAGTTTGTTTTATTTTCACTGCCAAAGAATGAAGATCAAAAGAATCCTTGTTGTGTTCACAACATTTCACTGATGACTGCTTTTCTAATCTCGGTGAGTACAAGGCAGGATTTTCAAAGCGTTTGGCCATAAAAGAGGGTTCATTACCAACTTTATTTAGACAAACGAGCATCTCCGAATCACAACGCGAAGTATGATTATGAAGTTATATGTTTGTTTTCTCCCGAGCGTCTTATCAGTATGTGTGCTGTCCGCGCTGATCTTCATTTACAAACACGTCATTAAAATGAAGTGTAACTCCGTGAATACTCAACGAAGAGGCATGAGAGAGATATCTATAGAAAGCTTGACGTCTACTTTAAAACTAAACAAGTGCTGCCGAAAACAGATATTCTGTGATAAAGTAATCCATATGAAAACATGATGAAGACGTGATGTCTGTTTTTCATGTCTCCCTTCTAATGTGACCACGCCCCCGCGCTGAACGCGCCATTCAGATTCAAACTGAAGCGTGCGGCTTGAATACACCCACACAGAAGAAAAAGCAGCGAGACTGTTCAAGTTTTTTATTTTACTGTTTGCTTTGCGGTAAGAGGAATAAGACATAATTAGGGATGCACCGAAATTTCGGCCACCGAAAATTTTCGGCCGAAAATGGCCTTTTCGGTTTTCGGCCGATAGACTTTTATCACCGAAACAACACGGCCGAAATGTTGTGATGACGCAAACAGAAACCGCGACCTGCACGTGCACCTGCAAAGCGCAGACCACGAGCTCCACGCGACATTCACTTAACACCAGTGAGAACATTCTCTCTCTTCGTATTCCTTTATTCGCAGCACTAAAGCGTCTCCTAACAAAGAAATTAAGACGGACCACGAAGTGAAAACAAAGAAAAGTACAGTCTTATAGAGTCTGTTAGCACACGTCTCACTGAGATCTTTTCGGATCCTCTGCACTTCATCGCGAATGTGCTTGATCCGCGTTATAAAGACCATAACTTGTATGCGGAAATTAGGCAGCGCGCACGAGAAATGATCCAGGCCGCGCTGGATGCGGAGAACCCGCGTGGAGACGGAGAAGCGCCAAGCGCAGGAGACGGATCAGAGCGCAGAAAAAAAAAAGACTGGTCTCTGCACCAGATGAGGGGCATGCACCATCGTTGTCTGATATGTTCAGTGGAATTCTGCAAGAAAGTGCCTCAAATAATAATAATACGTTGGCTATTTTAGGCTACTATATATACACACACACACACAAACATATATACATACATAATATCAGATTGTAGCCATATTTATGCTAGATTTTCTGCTAGATTTCTGCTTTAATTTGATAAAAATGTTTATTTATGCCCTGGCCCTATTTAAATACACTCTCTCAAATATTTCTCAAATGTCAGGCAGATGACAAGCTCAACTGCTCAACAGCTAGATGGTTATCTGTCTGAAGTTCCCATCCCCAGAAGTGATAACAGTCTTGCCAACTGGAGAAGTAATGCACTTTCTAGTCCTACGTAGAAAAATTTCAAATGCACTTCACCTAAATGCACTTTGTTTTTATGAGAGAACTGTTCATTTTAAAACCTTTCTGCAGGCCAGTAGGCCTGTACATTGTTATTAAATATACACATGAGTGGGATACATTTTTAGTTTGAATTTTATTTTATACTGTGCATTGTTGCAATGTGCTTAATAAATATTTGCATCATTTGTAATTATGTATTTTTATGTTTTTTTTTTAAAAAAGAAGTTATGTAATTATAATTATCTTTGAAACTTTAATATTAATTTATGCAATTGCAATGTCTTAATTTTAGTAACGTTAGTACACGGTCATAGCAATAAATGCAATGGTACTAATAATTGGCATAATTTCTTTCGGTGTTTCGGTTTCGGTTTTCGGCCTTGGTTTTCTCTTTTTCGGTTTTCGGTTTCGGCCAAGAATTTTCATTTCGGTGCATCCCTAGACATAATTCACCCCAAACAGATGCTAACGCATAGTTTACCGTGGAGGTGTGTGCGGAACAACCAATCAAAACTATGTCAGTTGACCAATCAGAACACAGTATGCAACCAAAAGGTGGGGTTTAAGGAAACTGAATCTTTTGAACAGCTTCGCGCGAACCGTTTGGGGATCTCTGAGAATTGAGGTAATTTTAAAATTATATTTTGACAAAATGACAATTTTTTTAACCTTGGATGGATTTAAACCTAATGTACAGGACTTATAAACAGTGATAGGAAGCTTAGAATTTTCATCTTACTGGCTCTTTAAAAAATTAAATAAAATAGGGTAATGATTCACATCTATATTTTTTTACTTGAGCCAATGAAAAATAAATAACAATTGTCTCGAGTTAAAAAATATAGATGTGAATCATTACCCTAATTTTTTTTAATTGGATGAATGAAACTCTTTTTTTTTTAGTGTACTACAGCAGGTGAAAAATCGGACGAAAAATTAACCAAAAACCGGCGAATTGCCGATCGCATATTTTAAAGGGGGAGTGAAATGCTATTTCATGCATACTGAGTTTTTTACACTGTTAAAGAATTGGATTCCCATGCTAAACATGGACAAAGTTTCAAAAATTAAGTTGTATGTTTGAAGGAGTATTTCTGTTCCAAAAATACTCCTTCCGGTTTGTCTCAAGTTTCGGAAAGTTTTTTTCGAGTATGGCTCTGTGTGACGTTAGATGGAGCGGAATTTCCTTATATGGGTCCTAAGGGCACGTCTGCCGGAAGAGCGCGCGCTCCCGTAGAGCAGAGCACTGAGAGCACAGACATTCACTGATCAGAGCGAGAGCGTCGCGAAATGTCACAAAAGAAGTGTGTTTTTGGTTGCCAGGGCAAGACAACCCTGCACAGATTACCAAAAAAAAAAAACAGCATTAAGGGACCAGTGGATGGAGTTTATTTTTACAGAGCATCAACGGAGTTGTGAAAGTGTTTGTGTTTGTTCCCTGCATTTCGAAGATGCTTGTTTTACAAACAAGGCCCAGTTTGACGCCGGATTTGCACATCGTTTATTTCTTAAGGATAATGCAGTCCCAACGAAAAAGGGTCACGATCGTGTGTTGGAACCGCATGCGGTGAGTAAAACTGCTTCAAATATCTCTGTGTTGTTAACTTAGCAAACGGCGCGTAAGCACATCAAGTAAACAACATGCGATTTTGTCATCAAACTGCACTTTCCACATGTACAGCTTAAAAAAAAAAAAAAAGACGACAAAGTGGAACTTAGTCATTTTCCAAAACAGCTAAGCAAATATATACAGTTTCAATACATACAACATAGAGACGTCGTTATTGCTGTTCTTGTTAAATTTCAGCCTCTGGATCTGATTCTGGATCATAAATATACGCTGAATCTGACCGTTAGCCATGGTTTGTTTTGGATGATGGTTTTTCCCTCACGGTAATGTCACAGCTTCCAAACGCTCTCAACGCAAAAGCCTACTGGCGCTCGTGATTCTTTAGCTCCGCCCACACGTCACGCCTCCAGCCACTCGTGTTTTTCCGGGAAAAATCGGTACAGACTATCTTTCTCTTTTGAATATAATAAAACTAAAGAGTTTTTGGAGTTATGAAGGATGCAGTACTACTCTATAGGTACTCAAGATTAACAGGATATTGAGTGAAAACGAGCATTTCACCCCCCCTTTAAGGAAAAACCGTCCGGTTTCGATTTATGGCCGGTCAACCGGTGCATCCCTGCTTGCGTCCCACTTGTCCTGTGTTTAAACAAATGGCCTGCTGGCTTTAATCAATTAGAAATCATACTTGCTTTAAGCATAATACTAACACAAAGCCTAAAGGTCCTTATTCTACACAAAAAACCCAATATACTCCTCATGTCCCTGATTTCAACATTTCTCAACCGATTTGAAAGTGAATCCAAGCTTTGTTGTTGCAATTGATATTTATTTGTCAGTGTAATTAGTGAAAATTACAGTCATTATAATAAAGAGCTAAGGAAGGTTTAAAAGAAAATGAATATTGATTCTGGATGCACAAAACTAAATTGACACCAGGATTATTCTATGTAATTTTAAAATAAGTTTCTGTTATTTGAAATAAAAGTTAAATTAATTAATTTTTAATATAAATAAATTTATTTCAGCTAGTTGTCAAGGCGATACTTCTCTTTTTCATATAGTTTACCTTGATGTACTAAAATAACTCAAAATCCTGTAGAAAATTCCACGTTTCTCGTTCTCCATCATTTGTTTGTTCCTCACTTTCGCTCACCCATTTCCATATTATTTTAGCTTTGCCTAGCATTTACTGTGAGTGAAATATTTAAAACGAGAGATGATACCGATCAAAGCACTGTGGACAGATAAGAGAATAGAAAGGGGTCCCTAAAGGCTTGGAAACACAAGCACATTGTTCCTAAGCAGCACTGTGATGTAAACAGAGGACTTGATTGAGACCACATGACTGGATTCCTATAGCAGCTTCAGATAAGTGTAAAGGAGACTAACAGTAAAACTGTCATGGCTGCTGCCATCCAGCTGTGCAGCCGCTGTCTGTCTGTTGCAGGATCACATGACTACACCACTCTTAACACATGTCAGCAATATAGTCCTGCCCCAAACATGCCATCGGTTGAGTCAATGTTGCTAAAATCATGGTTTTCAAACATACAGAGCAAAGCACCATCATATTTACACTTTTACTGATAGTTGTCTCTGGATACGAGGAAGGGATAGAGCAAATACACATATCGAAACAATTACACACTCCAGCTTTAAGACCTAAATGTTGCAGATTTCTTCAGAAGGGTTGAAGATTTCCATCTGAAACAAATCGAGCCCTCTCTACATGTAGTCAACTAGGTTCACGAAGGGCAATGGAGACATCTGTTATGTTTTAACACCAAAACCAACACATGTGCAATCTAATGTGGTAAATATTTCAATTATTAAATGCATTCAACGCCACTTTCACCTCCAATTACGAGTGTATCAAGGCTTAGCGACTGAATTACAGCTTTGTTGAAATAGTACACCTTAAAGCACAAGCAAGAAAATTATTATAGCTGGAATCATTTGCATGAAAATCCCAACAAATAACACACAGTGTTTTCTGCACCGAGCTCAAACACATGGAAAGAATCAATGTCTGTTACATTCTTAAAACCAGGACATGCTTTCAGCTGCTACAAGGAAGCAAATGACGTTATTTCGGGAATGCATTATTTACAGCATTACACCTTTTGCTTAGCGACGGGGTTAAAGGTCAGTTTGAGCCGGATGTGTTTGCAGAGCAGTCAGCGGGCTGAACACTCGCTCTTCTGAGGCAGCTGTGTCCTCCAATGAGGGCTTGGTTCCAAAGGCACCATA
>NC_068413.1:32196908-32241930 GCF_023724105.1 Carassius gibelio | reverse complement strand
GGTTAATATTTGCTCTTTACTGGATGGGTAACCATGGTTCATTATATAAGCTGCTCCGCTCGAGTCTGCGCCCGTGGCTGTAGAGTGCTCTATTAATGCGAGCCCTCCGATAAAAGAGAAAAAGTCTGCTTTGTTTGTTTCCACGGGAAAGGGTGCACTTTGAGCATATAAGTAAACAAATTTCCCTGCTCCTTTAAAATACATCCCAAGACAGCAATGCACACAATCTTATGCAGGGTTCCCCAGCATCAGGGTAATCACAAATGGCGTCGAACACTACAGTTGTGTTCAGATCATGCTTCACTGGACTCTCTTGAACATTGTCATCAAAAACAGAGGAAACAACGTAAACAAGAATTAATTGTGGTGTAGTCCGCAAGATGCAGTGGAATCATCAGTCATTAATCAGGAATGTTCGAACATGTTCTGTAAATAAAATCGAATGGATTAACCATCTCACTAGTGAGAAGTACTGGCTGCATCCGATCTTAGGCAGCTGACTTGCTGAGCATCAGGCATTAGGTGCGTTCGACTTCACACAGCATGTGCAAACCGATCGCAATCGGACTTTCGGAAGCAGCACATACCAGTTAGAAATATTGTCAGACTGAGACGCGCCGACGCACAAGACCTTCACATGTGGCATTAAAGTACTGCGAGAGTGTTTTGAGAGCACCAGGATGACTCGGCCACCGCAGTTCTCCAAAGTGACTGCAGGAGCGTTGATGACGTCTCCGCTGTTCACGATTGGCCAGATTCACCACATGACAACGAACATGTGTGTTCAGGGTTATTCAAAATTTTCAGTTCCAACAATGGCCACCAAACTGTGTTTTAGAACGGTAAAGCCTTTTAAAGTAGTCGCCTGTTGTATTGACTCATGTTCATAATACACACAGATCAAAGCGTATCTACCCGTCTGTATTAGCATTTAAACAGCATATGATCCTGTTGAACTTTTATTCTTGAAATACATGGTGCCATATTAAGCATTAGAAGTATCCATGCTGTGTATTCGACAATTCTGCATTTTAATTACTTCACCTGTGATAAGTATGCGAGCACCGCGTAAGTACTATTAACAGGAGTAGAGTGTCCGGCTGACGTGTTTGTTTTCTCCTCATGAAATGATTTTGGACAGGCTTCTGAGGCAGAGTAATGGTCTACAGCATGATCTACGGCTTAATATATAAATACAACATAAAGTGTTGGTTATAACCGGTGGATATTTCGTACAACGTACATTTAATAAGTTAATAAATAAAATAATATGACACTGGTCGCAAGGAGGAGAATGAGGAGGAGGATGAGAAGAACGAGGAGGAGGATGAGAAGAATGAAGAGGAGGATGAGACGAATGAAGAGGTAGATGAGAAGAAGGAAATAGAGAAGGAGGTGGAGAATGAGGAGGAGGATGAGAAGAATGAAGAGGAGGATGAGAAGAATGAGGAGTAGGATGAGAAGAATGAATAGGAGGATGAGAAGAAGGAAATGGAGAAGGAGATGGATAATGAGAAGAATGAGGAGGAGGATGAGAAAATTTAGGAGGAGGAGGAGAAGATGGAGATGGAGATAGAGGATGAGAAGAATGAGGAGGAGGATGAGAATGAGGAGGAGGATGAGAAGAATGAGGAGGAGGATGAGAAGAAGGAGATGGAGAATGAGAAGTTGTAGAAGATGTAGCAATAAGAAGGAGATGTAGGAGATGGAGATGGAGAAGAAGGAGAAGTTGAATGAGAAGGAGAGAAAAAAGGGGGCTGCTATTTTCTCCAACGGGAGATCACCCCTTGCCGCGATACCTGTAGGGGACCGCTGTTCTATCCCTCAAGCGAGCCTCTATCCATGAACTCCCCTCAGAAGAAAGGAACTGCTGTTCTCTCCAGCTGGAGAGAACACACTTTCCTGCTATAGCTGCAGGGGACTGCTATTCATCCTTCTGCAGGGGATGAACACCCCTGCTGCTTAAATGGAGATGGAAAAGGAGAAGTTGAATGAGAAGGAGTTAAAAAGGGGGGCTGCTCTTTTCTCCCACGGGAGATCACCCCTTGCCCATCCCTCAAGCAAGGGGCAAACTCTACTCAGAATAAAGGGACTGTTGTTCTCTCAAGCTGGAGAGTCAACCGTTTGCTACTATAGCTGCAGGGGACTGCTGTTCATCCTTCACCAGGGGATGAACACCCCTGCTACTTAAATCTAGAGTCGCGTGTTAAAATCATTTGTGAAACTACCGCCAGGTGGCGCAAAGGGACGGATTGCAAAATGAATGTAATTGTAAAATGAGATAAAAGGAAAAAGTAAAACAACAATAACATTAACCTTTTAACTGTCACCCCCATTTTTGAACATAGATGTGAAAGTACACTATTCACCCTTAAATTGTTATAATTCATAAACGCTTTTGAATACAGACCAAAGGTTGGTCTCTTTTTAAAGAAGACAATCTGCAGATTATTGCAAAAGTGAAATCATTTTAAAAAATGAAAGCATAAAAAAGTTTTAGTAGTTTACATTTACTGTAAATACATTTATTATTTTATTTTTATTTTATTTTATATAAAATAAATATTTTATAAAATATGTTTTAATCCAAAATTGCTATAAAATTAAAGCCATATGTCTAAATAAGTTGTGTTCCAAATTTGAAGTTGATATAAAAAAAAATGTAGGTTCATATGCAATTTTGTTTAGGCGTTATACCACAAAAAGCCACCGGGGGCCATTGAAACTCCATTGAATTTTTTGGATGCATTTTTCTGTCACAAATGTATCAATTTCTCTCTCAATATTATGTCTATGAGAAAATAACCAGCAAATATGGAATCTTGAGACTGAGACCTTTCCAACGATATGTATTTTGTCAAGATTATGCAAAGTTTTGATTCTAAAAGACCGTAATATATAAGGAATATGACCCCTCCCACTAAGGGGGAGGAACACGCTAAAAGATTTTAAAGTATGATTTCCATGGTAACGCAGTATCCGATTTCAAAATGGTTCTCATAGGATGAATTTGGAGTATTTAAGCTTTCAAATGATATATAATTTTTGATGATTACTAAAACATGTGATAGGGAAAAAGGAAGCGGAGTAGATTTTTTGTGACAAAGGTCAGAACTCCTGTTATGATGTATATGTTTTGAGGTGCACTCTTTTTATAAATTAATCTTTTACTGTTCCTTCATCATTTTTAACAACAAATTGTTGTCAAATATCTATTTAGGAGTCTTAGACCTTTCCAACGATATATAGTTTGTCATGATTAGATTAGGATATAATTGTAATATATTGAAGTAAATTTAGGCGTCCCGTATACAGGACAGTGACATTTAACAGGTTAAGATATAACATTGTAACGTCTTCAAAAAATATTCAAACATTTACAGTGAGTTAATTTCAAAACGTAAAATAGTCTTAGGCTACAGTCTACTCATCAAAAATGAAAAGAAGACCTTTGCACTAAGGATCATATGCATGCTATTTTTATTAAACAGTAAATAAAGGCATGTATGTATATATATATATATATATATATATATATATATATATATATATATATATATATATATATATATATATATATATATATATATACCTGGGATCCTCAAATCTGGACCTCGAGATCCACTTTCCTGCAGAGTTTAGCGCTAACCCTAATCAAACACACCTGAGCATGCTAATCAGTGTCAATCAATGTCTTTGTGATAATTCGCAAAATCACAGACAGGTGACTTTAATCAGGGTTGGAGCTAAACTCTGCAGTGCATTGGACCTCCAGGGTAAGATTTGAGGAAGGAGGATATATACGGATAAAAAGCTAAATGTTTTCATTTCATTTTCATTTCGGTTCATTTTTGGTTTAAAAAAAATCGTCAGGTTCCATATGCAGAGCGAAATGAGAACAGTCCAGCATTTAGCAATAATTATTATTAACTCTGTTATTATTCTTGATTTTTTACAAACTACTAACAATTTGCATTTTTTTTATTATGCCTTATGTGTGACCAAAAATCGAGTATTTTCTGTTTCAGCTGTTTGATCGCGCTGGTGCCTCGCACACATATTCACTGTAAACAGCAGGGGTTCACCAGACATTCAGCACGGGCAGCAGTCCACTTACTCTTAAGCCTGTTTTACCTCATGAATAATAGTTAAGCTTCAAATGGGCAGCATCACGAATATGAAAATGCAATTCTCCCAAGTGAGAGAATGAGAAAGCCCAACCTTACCTTATGCTTAGCTTTAAATTATTATTATTATTTTTGTTTGTTTATAGCTATGTCTATATTATTATATACTGCAATTATATTTATCCATTAGAATTCTATATTTTTAAATCTTGTCTTGTTCCAATATATTTGTTAAATTTAAAGGATTTGTTGTGAAGTGAAGGGAACTAAATATATCCGGTTTGTACATGATAACATTATTAGGCCAGCCGTTATTATTTCTAAATGTAATAAAATGCAATTAATACATGAATTATATAATATAAAAAAGCATGCAGCAAACAAAAATAGGTGATTAATCCATTAAAATGAAACCTATAAACGACATTTTTTTTCTCTCACAAACTTAATTAATTTTTTAGCGTGTTTAAAATAAAATGAAATAAAGAAAACATGCAGCAAATGAAAAAAGGTGATTAATCCATAAAAATTTGTTTCTCTGGGTTAACAGTAATTATAAGTATTATATACTTCAGAGCAGAGCCTGCATGGGCCTAATCTAGGCTATCCAGGTTTTTTTTTTTTTTTCATTGCATCTGAAAATGACTTCGTGGACGATTTAAAAATGTTTGATATAAAGGTTGCTGTCCCATTTTATACAGGAGTTGTTCATTTAAAAAAATCAAATTATATTTTTAGTTCTAATTATATTGTTAACACAAGTTAACTTAGGCTATTTAACATGCACTGTGACATTTTATCCTTTTTAATTTATAAACTCCTTGAGATTTTAAAGTTAGTTTAATAGTATTTAAATTCAAGTTTAAAAATAGGTTTTAACTGCTTAATTTATTTATATGAATTAGTAATATGTTATCATGTTAATTCTTTAAGAAAATAAGGGGAAAAATGAGGGACAATCCAAATATTTGTTTTGCTTCACCTATTTATGTAGGCTACAATTATTCAAAAATCAATAAATAAATAATAATAATAATAATAATAATAATATGTCATTAAAAAATACCATCAGCCTGAGTAAATTTGACCATTATAGAATTGTGACTTTAAAGGTAAGGGATTTAGGAGGTGAAAATACTGTGAAATTACAAATGGCATTGGATTTTAGAGCATAACAACTGAAGGATTATGAGACGTTAGCCAATAAAGCATTTTTTTAAACAATGGAACTTAATGTTGTGAACTAAAATACCAACAACCATACAGCATGTGAATAAATAAAATGCATACTTTTCATAACATTTCATTATTCATTAAATGCATAAAGTCTCTGGTGTTTGGATTTGTGCTTCAATATAATGAGCTCCAAGTTTAAGAATAGCCTTAGACTAGTTCCCCCCGCCCCCCTTCTCTCTCTCTATTTAATAGCATTAGCTCAATGAAATATGTCTTCCTTCAGGTAGAATTAATGTTTTCCTGCTTGCTAAATGTTGGTCTCATGATCAATAAGTTGTATCCGCCTCAGTCTGATTTAGTAAAGTCCCGCGCGCTGTGAGGCGGGAGCAGAGGATTCCGCTTGGTCTTAAAGCCTTCCGCAAACATCCACGATCACAAATAACAATGATTTTTGTAAAATTATTATTAATTATTCATTGATAATTTGTTATTATCATTATGGTCTTGTGAAAATAATAATATGGGCTGCGAGAAAATAATGAATACAAAGAGTAGTGGTGCAGGCATGTTTCAACTCAGTAACATGAAAACACACCGTTCCTCAGAGCCAAAAAACAGACCAAATTCTGTTCAGTTGGAGGGGGTTGGGTTTTTAGGGGGTAGTTAAAGGGGGGGTGAAATGCTATTTCATGCATACTGAGTTTTTTACACTGTTAAAGAGTTGGATTCCCGTGCTAAACATGGACAAAGTTTCAAAAATTAAGTTGTACGTTTGAAGGAGTATTTTTGTTCCCAAAATACTCCTTCCGGTTTGTCACAAGTTTCGGAAAGTTTTTTTCGAGTATGGCTCTGTGTGATGTTAGATGGTGCAGAATTTCCTTATATGGGTCCTAAGGCACTTCTGCCGGAAGAGCCCGCGCTCCCGTATAAGCGAGGCTGAGCCGCACAGACATTTCACTGATCAGAGCGATTCACTGATCAGAGCGAGAGCGTCGCGAAAAGTCACAAAAGAAGTGTGTTTTTGGTTGCCAGGGCAAGACAACCCTGCACAGATTACAAAAAAAAAAAAAAAAAACAGCATTAAGGGACCAGTGGATGGAGTTTATTTTTACAGAGCATCAATGGAGTTGTGCAAGTGTTTTTGTTTGTTCCCTGCATTTCGAAGATGCTTGTTCAAAAGGCCCAGTTGTACGACGGATTTGTGTATCGTTTATTTCTTAAGGATGATGCAATCCCAAGGAAAAAGGGTCACGATCGTGTGTTGGAACCGCAGGTGAAGCAGTGAGTAAAACTGCTTCAAATATCTCTGCCTCCTTGTTAGTGCGTCCCCTCCCATGCCAGAGACCCGGGTTCGAGCCCCGCTCGGAGCGAGTCGTTGCTGCTTCTGCTTTCGTTCAGTTTCAGCCTCTGGATCTGATTCTGGATCATAAATAAACGGCTGAATCTGACTGTAAGCCATGGTTTGTTTTGGATGATGGTTTTTCCCTCACGGTAATGTCACAGTTTCCACATGCTCTCAACGCAAAAGCCTATTCGCGCTCGTGATTCTTTAGCTCCGCCCACACGTCACGCCTCCAGCCGGTCGTGTTTTTCTGGGAAAAATCGGTACAGACTATCTTTCTCTTATGAATATAATAAAACTAAATACTGGAATGGGTACATGGTGGTCATAAAGGGATGGACATGGTCAGAAACAATGCTCAGGTAGGCCGTGGCATTTAAACAATGCACAATTGGCACTAAGGGGCCTACAGTGTGCCAAGAAAACATCCCCCACACCATTGCACCACCACCACCAGCCTGCACAGTGGTAACAAGGCATGTTGGATCCATGTTCTCATTCTACCATCTGAATGTCTCAAAAGAAATCGAGACTCATCAGACCAGGCAACATTTTTCCAGTCTTCAGCTGTCCAATTTTGGTGAGCTTTCGCAAATTGTAGCCTCTTTTTCCTATTTGTAGTGGAGATGAGTGGTACCCAGTCTTCTGCTGTTGCAGCCCATACGCCTCAAGGTTGTGCATGTTGCGGCTTCACAAATGCTTTGCTCCATACCTCAGTTGTAACGAGTGGTTATTTCAGTCAAAGTTGCTCTTCTATCAGCTTGAATCAGTCAGCCCATTCTCCTCTGACCTCTAGCATCAACAAGACATTTTCGCCTACAGGACTGCCACATACTGAATGTTTTTCCCTTTTCACACCATTCTTTGTAAATGCTAGAAATGCTTGTGCGTGAAAATCCCAGTAACTGAGCAGATTGTGAAATACTCAGACCGGCCCATCTGGCATCCACAACCATGCCACACTCAAAATTGCTTAAATCACCTTTCTTTCACATTCTGACATTCAGTTTGGAGTTCAGGAGATTGTCTTGACCAGGACCACACCCCTAAATGCATTGAAGCAACTGCCATGTGATTGGTTGATTAGCTAATTACATTAATTAGAAATTGAACAGATTAACCTAATAATCCCTTAGGTGAGTGTTTATACGTGGCACCACTGCTCGGTAAGCATGCTCAATGGCTCGCAATCCTCCCTCCCTCCCGATTATAAGCATGAGCATATTACTGTGCACCTTCTGGTTGTCTTCTTCTCTGTTTCAGATCACTAAGGCATTCAAAATCTTAGCTGGCATGGACCTCACTGCTGAGAGACACTCATCTTTATAACCAGGCTACAGGATAAGACATCCCACTTCCACATCCACATGATTATCACTGTTTGCTTTAAAGACATTACTAAGAGTCTTAAATGTCATGTATTTCTAAACTCATGGTTCTGGGCGGTTAATGTTAAGGCTCTTGTATGTTCAATTATTCAGGGAGCAAGAACCCCCATAAGGAACCATACTGCCAAAGATAAAATGAGTTCAATAAACTCAAGTAAACTTGCTAAAGTGGTTCCTGTCATGCTGTCTGGTCTCTGATTCCCTGGGTGTCCACTAGTGGTCTCACTTCCCCAAAGGCACCTCACTGCAGGCACTACAATTCCCACAAGCTTTGTCCCTTCATCGCGGTAATTGCACACCTGTTAATTGCACTCAGGTGTCTTCACTGTCATAGTCATTATCCTGCCTATATAATCCGGTCTTTTTCCATTTGTCTGTGTAGCAGGGTAAGGTATTAGCCTAGATATGATTGGTTGACGTCACTCCAGCCTGGGAACCTATCAGTGTTCCTACTCCTTCATCATTGGTTAAAATGGTTTGAATCCAATGAACCTATCAGTGTTGGGATTGATCCTATTAAAAAGGGAATAGTTTGATTTACTCAAGATACATCATCCTGGGTACTAGATCATTGTGGAAAGTCATGGACAAAGGATAGGGTTTTGTTGCATCTCCCTGTTGGTGTCGCAAGTAGGCCTTTTTCAGGTTAGTTTCCCAATTCTGAGAAGAGGATTTGCTTTTTATAAAGGGGTTTTATTGTTGTCTTTTGTTCATCAGCATGCTAGCAGCCATGGTCTCGTGTGGTAAGCAACCATGCGTTTTGCTACATTGGAATTCTCTCTCGGTATGTATGATTGGGAGGTTGTCATGTGTTTTATGAGTGTAATGTAGGTCATCTTTGTGTTATGTTCAGCAGGTGTAACTACACTTCCAGGGGTTTCCAGTACCTTGGTTCAAGACAAATGTACATCAGTATGACTGCACTGCTGCTTTGGTTTTAGTGTTTGTGTAACCATTTAACTGTTGTGATATAAATGTCTTAGTTTATACCAGTTAATTATGTGATTTAGGAGTAGGAACTTTTAAAGTGGGGGTTTTATACTTTCAGTGTGTCCACTTGGGTTAGTGTGGTGTTTGGCCAATTGTATTCCTCTCACAATTGAGTGGTTTGCGGTATGATGTGAGGTGATAATCCAAAAGGCCCCTGCTGGACATTTTTCTCCTCCTGGTCATTTTTTTGTAACTGGTAGACTTGTGTATTAGGCATGTTTTATATTGTATCCAAAAACGATGTTTAAACCATTACAGTTGTGTGTGTATATAAATAAATTGCAAATATATTGTACTATCTGTCTCTATGCTCACCCTGGCTGTTGGCCACGAACCTGTGTGCCCTTTCGTAGGGCTGTTATGTCCCGGTATATTCCGGGTGGCGTAGTCGATGTATATCCACTTTTGGTGGGTCCGCTCCCCTACCTGACCACTCAATGCCACATCTGCATGGAGTCCTTACTTTACGTCACCTAGTTTCCTCGCGTTTCCTAGTCCTTGAGTTCCTGTTCTTGTTCTTGTTCCTGTTTATTTTTTTATTTTTTTATTTTTTCATTTGGATTGATGTTGGTTACGACCCTGGCTTGTTTTTTACTTTGATTTGGACCACACTGCACTTGGATCTCCCGTCTCCTGTGTTCCCATACGTGACAGTTCCTGTCTGAAATCATGTTCATAGTTTCTACCTATAGTGTACATACACTTTACATAATCCATCTGTATAGTGTGATCATAGTACACCTATCTGTATATCATGCTGATAGTATTTAAAATCTGCAAATTTTGTCCATAATACTGCCTTATTTCTATATGTATTGTACATTTGTAACATATTGTAGACCTTGATATAATTTACATCCCAGCACAGTTCCTTAAAGTCTGTGTTTGTTATAATGCAGCACGTGTGTAGTCAGGCTTCGGAGAGACGTCTATCTTAAGTAATGTAGCATCTCTGGTCATTCTCTCTCTGAACTTCTGAGGACGACTGAGCCTGGTTTCTCCATTCTGTCACCGATGGAGTTTTGGTTCCTTGCTGCTGTCACCTCTGGCTTGCTTAGTTGGGATCACTTAATTTATAGTGATATCGTTGACTTGATTGCAAATGATTGCACATATACTATTTAAACTGAACTGAGATGATGACATCACTGAATTCAATGATGACCTGCCTTTAACTATCATTTTGCATTACTGACACACTGTTTTCCCAATTAATGTTGTTCAGTTGCTTTGACGCAATGCATTTTGTTTAAAGCGCTACATAAAGGTGACTTGACTTGGTTGAAACCATTGTGCACACATGAAGAAAACACTGGTCTCTTGTGGAGAGGTTCATTTAACAGTTGTGATGAAGCACCATCAACTTCAGTTCTGTCAAGACCACTATTGTCAAAGACGATTGACAAAGTAAGAACTCCCTACACATTGATGAATCCTAGCATGGATAAGAGCAGAGCAGGAAGAGCAACAATAACCCTCTAGAGTAAACAGAACAGAACCAACATAAATGCTTTGCAGATTTCATTAATTTTCAATAATTAAATGTACACATTTTTAAATTATTCTGATTCAAGAAGAATCCGAAGGCTAACTCCTGACCGGGCGAGAGGAGCAGCTGGGGATGGAGAAGGTTAATTAGCTATTGAGCAACAAATAAAGCTGCTGATAGTACTGAAAGACCTTATATATGAAAGTTGAGATAGGCGTTGTGCTCCTATAGGAGTCAGCTGATGCAAGCTTGACTGACGTGACCTACCAGGACTAATAATATTGTTTGATCTCACACTTCCATCCCAGTTTATTAATGCATCCCTCCTATCCCCTGACCACTCCAATCAGAAGCCGTTTATGTATGTGTATGTGTATATGTATGTATGTATGTATGTATGCATTTAATCAATATTTCATCAGTGTTGGTCTATGACATGGGTGTCCTCAACTTTTTCCCTGGAGGGCAATTGTCCTGCAGAGTTTAACTTCAGATTAGCAGTCTGAAGACCTAGATCATAGTTGGGTCAGCTGAGTTTAATTAGGGTTGAAAAGAGCAGTGAGTATTTCAGGGCTTTTAGTGCATTATATTCTTTCTGAAATAAAATGTAACTTTTGTTTATAAAATATTGATTTGATTATTCACATTTTGGTCTCACACATCTTACACAAATAAAATGTTAATAATTTCCACATAAAAATTTTTTGTGGGCAAGTTGAGTGAGAATTGGGTGGATGGTATGAGACAGAAGGAGGGAGATCAGTGTTAGAAAGGTCAGTGGGTTGCCTACTAGACAGATTCCCAGTGAACTGTCCTCTGTAGCTAATTGAGGTTAAATGTCCTGCTGTGACTCAGACACTTCACTCGACATATGCTTCAGATTTGCAAGTGTCAGTCAAAATAATGAGCTCTAGATGGTTTCAAGTAAAGCAGAGTACACAGACTGGTTAAAAAAAAGGAACAGTTGTATTAAAATTTTCATATTAATACCCAACTCATATTGATAGATCATACTTATTGGGGCTACACAGTTCTTTAGATTTGTATAACATTTCTGTTAACTTTTCTATGATAAAATATTGGTACTGTTTTGGATCCCCATAGAGAACCACTATGCTGGACTAGAAACAACTCACCAGAATGATAATGGCAAACCTTTTTTATTGTCTTTTATTTATATATAAAAAAAAAAAAATATATATATATATATATATATATATATATATATATATATATATATATATATATATATATACAATTTTAGCGTTGTGATGGATTATATAACTCGTATTATGTACTTTTAGACATCAAAACCTGTTAGAGCTTATTTTTCTTGATAAGGTTTTAATAATGAAAAACCATAATGGATTATTTGGTGAATATTGCAGCTAATGATGCAATCACATAGATGTGTCAAAGGTACTATACTGCAGCTTTAATATCTGATTTAATATCAAACTCTAAAATGACAAATTAAGTAGCCCTCTCCTCATCCCCTCTGAGACATTTGAAGTGTCAGTCATTTGATGTTTAACATTGCAATTCTTTTACGATGTCTCTCTGAGAGATAATAAAAAAGCAATTTGCAATATGAATAATATTGCTTCTCATATAACAAGTTCATGGTCTTCAATTTTACTACACAAGTTGTTAACAGTTCGTGATGTCTAAAGAAATGTGTGGATTTCAATGGGTCCTGAAATTGTGATGAACTTCATCTTTGCCAAATGCTATTTATATTATAAAATCTGTTTCTGTAGCCTAGTGAAGTTTTGGCTGTCATCTGCCGGAATATATACAAACTGAGCTTAGTGGGGGTTATGGACAGACACTGGAGATCTATGGCATTCTCTCAGGCTATGAACACAAGCAGTTATTAAAGTTCAGCAGACAGGTACTCAGTCAGTCTCTGTGCTTGCCAGAGGGTGCCATGGTCCCCACCTGACAACGAGACAGAATAAGAGCTGTGTATAAGGCTATATCTGCTGCACAAGTTATACTGCAAAAAAAAAAAAAAAAAAAAAAACCCTGATATAGACCACAGTAGATACAATGCATTCCATTGTCCTAATACACAACTGCAACTATTCAGTTATTTTCCAGAAATATAAGAAATATCTACTAGTTTCCCAGCGTTGTTGTTGTTGTTTGTTTCAAAGTGTTCTGAAAATTAAAACTAAATAAATAGGAAGACAGAATGATTTGGCATAACATCAGCCTCTGCAAGTCACCTTAATCACACTTGACACACAGTTTATCATTCACACACACACACTCACACATGCACACACACGTTAGGTTTCCATGTTTTATAGGGACATTCCATAGATATAATGATTTATACCTTTACCCCAACTCTTAACAGATCACTTGGTTGTGTACTGAGAGTTGACAGCTATTAATACACTATCACAATTTTTATTTATTTATTTATTTTATCAATTAACTGTATTATTGATTAAGGTTTTCATCTGAACTGAAAGCATAAATCGATCATACATGTCAGAAATTGATTCAACACTATATCCTATAAGATCTAGAACAATTTAACATTCCCTAAGACTCAGACCCAGGCCAACGCTGGATCGGCTAAGAGTGAGATCCAAACCAAGACCCTTTAAGTTCCATATTCTGATCAAGACTGAACATCATGCTGTTAATTCACTGCTTCATTTTCCAAAATCTGAATTTGAAATTGTTCAACAATCAGTAACTCTTGAATAAAAAATAAATAAAAAATAAAAGTAAAGTGTGTTCAAATAGACTAATCTGAAATTCTAAAACACACAAACAAACAAAATAATGATGCTTTATTTTTTCATCCACACAAAAAAATTTGAAATCAAAATTAATAGAGACTTAGCTTTATTTTTATTGGTATGCTGCTAAAGCTCATGTTGATTTTCTTGCTAATGTCTTCCAGCCTTTGGACCTCACCTCAAGACCAAAAACTGTTGGTCCAAGATGCAAGCTTACCATTTTAACTGAAACATAAAAATTGCTTAATTTATTGCGGCAGGTTGAGTTTCTCATTAGCTATTCAGATTCTTGTAATTCTTGCAAATTCCGCATAACAGTAAAAGCAGTAGTGGCTCTGGTAATTATAAGCTTTAGCATGCTGGAAACAGACTGCATTCTGTGAGATTAAGACACGGAACTAATTTATATTATTAGTTTAGTAGATCTGAGCAATGTGTTTGATTTCAACACAAAAAAAAAAAAGAAAAAAAAAAATGTTTAATCTTTGTGTAAGCAGCTCTATCTGAAATAATTTGGTACAATTTAATAATTGTATGCATACTTTCATATGGTGGATTGGCAAACTTTTCAATAGCAGTGTCAATCTCAAACATTTCACTCCAAAAAAATCGACATACAAAAAATAAGAAAATAACCTAAAACCTAAAAAAAAAAAAAAAAAAAAAACTATTAAGCAAAATTATCTTCCAATGGGGTGAGAAAATTTTACTTGATAAGACATCTTGAAACAAAACTTGTGATAAAAAAAGGACTTAAAATCTTAGAACAATAAAAAAATGAAGTAAATTTAGATATTTTAACTTGACTCAAGCAGTACATATATATCTTGAAACCAATGATAGTAAAATCTAGTATTTTTTTCTTGTTTTATTTGTGTTTAGTTTTAAATTCTCTTGGTAAAAAATATCTTGAGTTAAGAATACATACAGTTGCAATCAAAATTACTCAACCCCTCAGAGACTGCAGTACTTTACAAATACAAGCTTTTCTGAAGATTAAATTAACATTATTCTATTAACCCATTAACCTATTCAACATTGCTGTTTTTAAATCACTTATTTGCATGGTGGGGAATAAAACAGTCTCAAAACACAATTAAGCCTTTAGAAACTCTATTAAAAATAGAATTAGCTTGAGTTGTTACACATACAGTTAGCCCATGTATGTGTTGAAGTTGAGTAGCAAAAATGTCAACAGAGATCTCACAAAAGCTAAAGAGAATAAATATTGTGTTACTTTTGAAAGGATAAGGCTACAGTATATGAAGATTTCCAAGACATTGAAAGTTCCTAGAGACACAGCTCTCAGCCTTATTCCTTGGCTTAAAGTGTGTTTTACTAGAACACCTTTGTGTAACGACAGATAAAAGAGGAGGAAGCAATTGCAGGCAATCAGATGTAGTTTATTGATAAAGAGTGTCCAGAGTGTTGGCAATGGCAAGGAAGGTCTACGGTGGCGTGAGAAGAGCGGGATGGTGAAGTCAGCGGTGCAGGTGAAGGTGGTCAATGGTTGGAACCAGGAACAGACCGGAACACTGACACGCGGACGACAACACGAATCCAAACCAGCACACAAACACGGAAGACGATAATCCAGCTAGTGCATGGAGACATAAGAGAGGATCTGACCACAGAGAGAGAGCGAGGTGAGTATAAGTAGCAGAGGTATGATGACGATCAGCTGGAGCGAGACAATCAACACCCAGGTGATGACAATCAACTAAACGAGCACATGGAGACAACGTAAGTACAAAAACAATAACAAAACATGACACGGAGGAAACACTGGATTTCCTACCGTGACAGTACCCTCTCCCCTAGGACGTCACCTGACGTTCCCAGCCTGCTTTACCTGTAGATTGTAATCATCTATAAGGTGGTGATCCAATATGTCCCGAGCAGGAACCCAGCTCCTCTCCTCCGGACCGTAACCTTCCCAATCCACCAAGTACTGAAAACCGCGTCCCCTCCGTCTAGAGTCCAGAATACGATTAACCAAATAGGTGGTTTCCCCATTAACGAGACGAGGCGGGGGGGGAACCGGAGCAGGCGGATTAAGACGGGAAGAAATCACCGATTTAATTTTGGAGACGTGGAACACGGGATGAATCCTCCTGTACGCCGGAGGAAGGCTAAGACGCACGGTAACCGGATTAATAATCTTGGTAATAGAAAACGGGCCAATAAATTTGGGAGCAAGTTTGTTAGAAACGGACCGCATAGGAATATTCTGGGTAGAAAGCCACACTCTTTGACCGACGACGTAACGGGGAGGCTTCGACCGGTGGCGATCGGCCTTAGCCTTGGTGCGCGACCTAGCCTGGAGCAGAGCTCTGCGAGCTCTGGTCCAGGTGCGGTGACACCTCTGGACTAATGCGTGTGCGGAGGGGACCGAAACCTCGGATTCCGTACTGACAAAATTAGGTGGTTGGTACCCTAAACTACACTTAAATGGAGACATGCCCGTAGATGACACTGGCAAAGAATTGTGTGCGTACTCCACAACTGAGAGTTGCTGACACCAGGACGAAGGATTATTGGAAACCAAACATCGCAAAACCCTCTCGACATCCTGATTGGCTCGTTCGGTTTGACCATTGCTCTGGGGATGGAACCCGGAAGAAAGACTAACAGTCGCTCCTAACAATTTACAAAACTCTCGCCAAAATTTGGACACAAATTGGGGACCCCTGTCAGAAACCACGTCTGTCGGGAGGCCATGTATGCGGAAGACGTGGTCAATGACAGCTACCGCTGTTTCCTTGGCTGAAGGTAATTTGGGCAAGGGAATAAAATGAGTCGCCTTCGAGAACCGGTCCACTACGGTTAAAATCACCGTATTGCCTTTAGAGGGCGGGAGGGCGGTGATAAAATCTAGCGAAATGTGGGACCAGGGTCTTGAAGGGACAGACAGCGGTAAGAGTAACCCATCTGGAGGTCGATTGGAAGTCTTACCAATAGCGCAAACTGAACAAGCCAAGACGAAATCGTGGACGTCACGAGCCATACCAGGCCACCAAAATCGTTGCTTGACCAGAAATCTAGTTCTACTAACCCCTGGGTGACAAGCAACACTGGAACAATGACCCCACTGGAGAACGTCTGACCGTAACCTCTCCGGCACAAACAATCGGTTCGGTGGGCAACGAGCCGGGGGCGTTACCCCTTCTAAGGCGGTCAACACCTTCGATTCGACCTCCCACCTGAGCGCGGAGATAATGATGGTCCCCGGTAAAATGGGCTCGGGAGTAGCAGTACGATCGGAACGCTCAAAAAGACGGGATAAAGCATCGGGTTTGATGTTTTTGGAACCCGGCCGGTAAGAAAGTGTAAAATCGAAACGACCGAAAAACAATGCCCACCGAGCCTGCCTGGAGTTAAGTCTTTTGGCGGTTCTAATGTATTCAAGATTCTTATGGTCCGTCCATACAATGAAAGGTACACCCGACCCTTCAAGCCAGTGACGCCATTCTTCCAGTGCAAGTTTGACTGCCAACAACTCTCGATTGCCAATGTCATAATTAACTTCTGCAGGAGATAAACGGTGAGAATAATACGCGCACGGATGCACCTTTCCGTCTGAGGATGCGCGTTGGGATAACACTGCTCCTACCCCCACCTCTGACGCGTCGACCTCCACTATGAATTGACGTGAGCGATCAGGGGTGACGAGAATGGGAGCTGAAACAAAGCAGCTTTTCAGTTTGGCAAACGCAGCCTCAGCTGCGTCTGACCACCTGAACGTCAAACTAGGGGAGGTCAAGGCGGTCAGAGGAGCGGCTAGTTGGCTGAAATTGCGAATGAAACGCCGGTAAAAATTGGCGAACCCCAGAAATCTCTGCAGGGCCTTGCGAGACTCTGGGGATGGCCAATTTACCACAGCCTTAACCTTCTCAGGATCCATGCGAACACCCTCAGTCGAAATGATGTGTCCTAGAAAAGAAACAGACTGTGCATGAAAAACGCATTTCTCCGCCTTGACAAACAATCCATTCTCTAGCAACCGCAGAAGCACTCGTCGTACGTGTTGCACGTGTTCCTGGAGAGACGAAGAAAAGATCAATATGTCATCCAGGTAAACATATATGAACAGATCGACCATGTCTCGCAACACGTCATTAACGAGTGCTTGAAAGACTGCCGGCGAGTTGGTTAGCCCGAACGGCATAACGCAGTACTCAAAATGGCCTCTAGGGGTGTTAAAGGCAGTCTTCCACTCATCCCCCTCCCTGATGCGGACCAAATGATAAGCATTACGTAAGTCCAATTTAGTGAAAACGGACGCTCCCTGCAACCTCTCAAAAGCTGAAGACATAAGCGGCAAAGGATAGGTATTCTTTACCGTTATGTTGTTCAGCCCTCGGTAGTCAATGCAAGGTCGCAAGGATCCGTCCTTCTTTCCCACAAAAAAGAACCCCGCCCCCGCTGGAGAAGAGGAAGGGCGGATAAACCCCGTTGCTAGAGAACTGGATATATATTTCTCCATGGCCGCCGTCTCTGGAACAGACAAAGAATATAACTTGCCCTTAGGCGGAGAAGTACCTGGCAATAACTCTATCGCACAGTCATAGGGACGATGAGGAGGAAGAGAATCAGCACGAGACTTACTGAACACCTCCTTCAGGTCGTGGTACTCCGCGGGCACGCTAGCCAAATCCACTGCTTCCCCCTGAAACACAGACTCAGAAACATTAACACCAGCAGACAAGAGACAAGACAAATGACATTCCTCGCTCCAGCTAACCACAGATCCAAGGCGCCAATTGATGCTGGGGTTGTGTTTCTGAAGCCAGGTGTGACCGAGAACGATGGGGGATGAAGGTGAGTCCGTAATGTAGAATGATATCTCCTCAGTATGATTGCCAGATGTGGTGAGGGAAACAGGTAAGGTGGTCTGAGTGATGACTGGTAGTCTGTGTCCATTGAGAGCAAAGGGTGCAATGGGGTGTTTGAGGGAGGTGAGAGGAATGTTAAGCTTACTAGCGAACTGGAAGTCCATGAAATTACCCTCTGCCCCAGAATCCAACAAGGCGTGATGCTCGAGTGCGTGGGTGGACCACCGTAGACTCACCGGAAGGAGTGTCGATGTAGATGAGGTCTTTCTGGCAGAGATCCCACCCGATAGTAGCCTCCGTCTTACTATCGGGCTTGGTCTTTTACCGGACAACGCTGGATGTGATGTTCTTGACTGCCGCAGTATAAACATAGTCCCAGGGATCTCCGCCTGATCCTCTCCTCCCGGGAGAGCCGAGCTCGCCCCACCTGCATGGGTTCAAGATCTCCCGGTGGGCTGACCGCAACATCTGAGCGCTGATACTGAGCCTCCGGTCTGTTCGCGAGAACTGCTCTCCCCCTCCGTCTGGTGGCTTGATCGAGTCGATTCTCCACTCTGATGGTTAGGTCAATCAGACTGTTGAGAGAAGTGGGGAGCTCGACGGCGCGGATCTCCTGTTGGATGCGGTCAGCCAACCCATGCAGGAAGTGATCCCACTGCGCCTCCTCGTTCCACTTGCACTCCGCCGCCAGGGTGCGGAACTCAATCGAATAATCGGAAACGGACCTTTCCCCCTGACGTAGGTCCGTGAGAAGCCAAGCCGCTTCCCTCCCGGCGGCAGAGCGGTCGAAGACCCGTCTCATCTCTTCCGAAAGTGCGTGGAACGAGGCACAGCAGCTGTCTTGGTTCTCCCACACCGCCGTCCCCCAGAGGGCAGCCCTTCCCGTAAGTAGAGATAAGACGAATGCCACCTTCATTTCCTCGGTGTAGAACGTGCGGGGCTGCAGGGCGAAGTGTAGAGAACAATGAGACAGAAAAGATCGACAGAACTCTGGCTCACCCGCATATTTCTCCGGGATGGGGAGGCGTGGTTCGGGCTGGGAAATCCCCCCGGAGACGATCGGCGGTGTGGGTGGTGTGGGAGGCGCAGCGGGTGACGATTGTTGTTGTTGTTGCGTCTGGAGAACGAGCTCGGACACCTTCGTCACCATTGCTTGGAAGGCTCGACCCATCTCATCTATCGCCTTGTCTTGGCGATCCATACGACCCACAGCTCGTTGCAGAAATTCTTCGAGATGAGATGGGGAGCGATCGCCTGCTGCTTCCATGAGGGTCAGATCCTACTGTAACGACAGATAAAAGAGGAGGAAGCAATTGCAGGCAATCAGATGTAGTTTATTGATAAAGAGTGTCCAGAGTGTTGGCAATGGCAAGGAAGGTCTACGGTGGCGTGAGAAGAGCGGGATGGTGAAGTCAGCGGTGCAGGTGAAGGTGGTCAATGGTTGGAACCAGGAACAGACCGGAACACTGACACGCGGACGACAACACGAATCCAAACCAGCACACAAACACGGAAGACGATAATCCAGCTAGTGCATGGAGACATAAGAGAGGATCTGACCACAGAGAGAGAGCGAGGTGAGTATAAGTAGCAGAGGTATGATGACGATCAGCTGGAGCGAGACAATCAACACCCAGGTGATGACAATCAACTAAACGAGCACATGGAGACAACGTAAGTACAAAAACAATAACAAAACATGACACGGAGGAAACACTGGATTTCCTACCGTGACACTTTGAGGGTGTTTAATAAAAAGCACAATATCATGCAATGTTTAATCAGAGCAACTGAGAAAAACCTGCAATGTATAGCCAAAGACTTGCAAGATGACCCAATGAAAGGAGGCAAACTATTTCAATGCAGTGTGTAAGATGAAAGCTAGACAAGTATGGCCTTCATGTTGAGACATCTTGCAGAATACCACTCTTGATCAAGAAGAACAAAAGATCAACTTGAACTTGATACAGTTCATTTGTTTAGACCTGTGGAGCTCTGGAGGAATGTTTTATAGAGTGATGTGACCAAACTGAGGAAGGAATCTGTGTTTTCTGTTGGATAGAAATACAAACACAAAAATGACTGAGCAGTACATCTTGAAATGACACCTTCTCTATTTCTCTTGGTCTTGTAGAAATATAAACAAGATTGTATGTCTTACCTCAAGGATGTGCAGCATTGCTTCACTTGCATGTCTTTTTTGGTGGGGCTACAGGTGATGGGAACATCTCTGGAAGAGCCTTCATCAAGTCTAAGTAGCATTTGACTATTGAGGAGAACAAATAGTCTTTTATGATTTACTGAAATTAGTGAGTAGAGAATGCATTAATTAAAGGTATAATTCACCCCAAAAAAACATTATTAAAAGTATCTTATTTTGTGCTCATCAGAAGAAAGAAACGATTACGGGTTTGGAACAACTAGAGGGAGAGTAAATGATGTAGAATTTGTATTTTTTGGTGAACTATGCCTTTCAGACTTTCCTTTAACCTCCTGGTTTTGATATAGTTGTATAACAATTGTGCTTTAAAAAGGATAAACATGTAAAAGTAGTCGAAAGTATTATTAAACTTTAACTTATTTAATGAAGTTAAACTTTTCATATCAATCTGTTAATGGTTTCAAATGCACTACCATTTAAATGTTCTAGAAATGTGAGATTGTTTAAATGTTTTCTTTTGTAAGTATATTTGTCTCTCCAAGCCTGCATTTACTTGTTCCAAACTACAGCAAAAAAGTGATATTGTGAAATATTATACTATGTGAATAGATAATAATAATAATAATAATAATAATAATAATAATAATTATAATAATAATTATACTAATAATAATCATCATAAATGTTTGTTCATCATCAAATCATCATACTAGAATGATTTCTAAAGAATCACGTGACACTGAAGACTGTAGTAATGCTGATGAATTCAGCTTTGATCACAGGAATAAATTGCACTTTACTATACAGTCACTTATAAAACGGCTGTAGTTTGGATTAAATAAATGCAGCCTTGGTGAGCAGAATGAGACATATAAGGTCACGTTTTTCATGTTTTTTTTAAGCTTTGATTGTGTTAACAGTGTGCAATATAGCATGTGTTCATGTTTCCCGTGAAAAAAAAACAACAAAAAAAAAAAAGTGTTTTTCACACAATTCACTTATCTGTATACCGCTGTTTTCACTGTCATAAAAACGGGCTGATGACTTCCTTGTTCTATGAAGTCCCTCCTTCAGAAATACGTAACGAGTTCTGATTGTGTCAGCGGTTCCTGTGTTGTGATTCGACAGCAGCTGAGCGCAGGCTGTCCTCCTTGAAACGCGATTGGGCTAGTTTTGGAGTAGTTTTGAGAAGCAAGTGGGCATGATTTGTTTTGAAAACCTGGCAATCCTGTTCCGAACACACATGCTGGAGATGCACTTCTAATCACAGAACGCTTTTCAGGGAACTACACTAACTTTTTCCACTGGTGGCACTTGCGCGACTAACTTTTTCAGTTACTGGCACAAAACATAATGTGGTCGCACAAATTTTTTATAGTAAGACGCTCTGGATAATAATGAAACTGTATTGCATACAGATGTGCTTTTTATTTTAGTTGCCATATTTTAAACCACATGCCTTCTTGTTTTATTTTTACAGTACAAACAGTGCATTGCTCCGTCTTGGTACCTTAACCCAGGGCCGTAGCTGGGGTTTGAGGGGCCCTGGTGCAGGTTGTACAGTGGGCCCTGTTTGAAATGGTTTAATATTTACTGTATGTTCGTTCTATTTCTTTATTTGTGCTATTAACACAATGTTTCCTTTTTTAAGTTTGTAGGTGTCCTGAAACTAATTTAAAATAGCACTGCATAGTATTCACTGTAAAATAAAATACACAGTCAAACCAAAATGTATTCAGACACCTTCAACATTTCTCACATTATCACAGTTTATTTGTTATAGTTTAGAAAATGGTAATAAAATATGACAAGAACTCAGAGTTAAACTGTGTCAGAAAAAAAAAATATCTTGATAATGTCAGATAACTTTGATAGAAAATATGTAATGGAATCAACCAAAACTTAAGACAACTGTCAGTATGACAATATTTACACAACTATCCATACTTTGTTGAACAATTACCAAGCAATGCTTTATTTTGTTCAGTCTGTGGTGTGAAAAGGTTGCATTAGCAATTAAAGAAATAAATAATTAAGCAAAACATGGTCAGTTCCCTAATTTTATATATATATATATATATATATATATATATATATATATATATATATATATATATATATATATATATATATATATATATATATATTAGCAATTTCCCTGGTAATCTACATTATGAAGAATTTTTGGGTATAATGTTTCACAGTTCGCTGTATTTTGCTATACTCGCTTACATAAATGAACGAGTGTCCTGCACTCACCAGTAAAACAATATAATCAATTATATCAGATTTTTAGTTTGACTGTGGATAAATTCTTGGATAAACTACAAAGTAATTCAGTCAAGAGCAGTGAGTGATTTACTTTCATTTTCATACATTAAAGACACTAACAGCAGATTTTGTAAATTAGGCACGGTCACTTTAAGAGACAGTGGATCCGCTACAATGATACACATCAAATTTCTTTCTCAACTCTTCACTTTCACTTAAGACATAACCCCAGACTTTTCGAACACACTTTCCAAGACAGGTATTTTGACATAGTTTGTATGTATTTGTTGTCGTTACAAAAGAAAGAAGACTTTGAGACGCGTCTCTACTTGCGCCCTGAACACCAGGACACCGCGGTGCTGAATTAATCACTTTCGTATCCTTTTCTTTTTGTTTAAACTGCGATTTATATTTGTTTGTTCAGGTGCAGGAGGACGCGAACGTCCTGAAGGAGAGCTCGGTTCAGTGTTGCTGTTCGTGAGACGTGGATCTCTCGTGCGCACCGAACACAGCGCGCGATTAACCAGCTACACAGTGCAGCTTTCCTAAAACATACGGTAGTTACAAAAATAATCAGTGATACAAAGCTGTCCTCAGCAAAATGTGCAGCACATAGTTATACATGTGGATTATAATTTTCGGGAACCGAGTTAAACATAAATTGTAACCATTGATCTCTAAGTACAGCGTCCCTGGGAAGCCCAAACAAAGGTGATTGGACTCCCGAGATGAAAATAACAGCGTTTCGACGACATTGCGACAAAAGCACTCTTCAAACGCAACTCTTCCTCCTTCTCCTTGCTCCAAGCGCAACAAGACCACGCCCCCTTTTTTGTGTATTCCTGTGGGTGGAGGTTAGTTAAAAAATGGTTTTAGTGATGTCATTACAGCAGGAAGTAAAAGGATGTAGTCCAAACTGGTCGTTAGTTGTAGGCGAATTCTGTTAAATAAAATATCTTCCTTGGAATTGAACTTTGAGTTTTAGAATTTTACAGATATTGTTTATACTCTAACAGCAACATTACACACTAACTAAAGTTTAAAACATGGGATCACGAAGAACGGGACCTTTAAAAAGTAAGTGTTATAAAACATTTGAATGGTAGTGTGTGACAATGACAATCAAGTTAAACAACTATTGTTAGTTTTTTCACATTTTAATTCAAGTAGTAAAGGCAGGTAGTTTACCTCCATCTAGAGTCATTGGTGGCTTCAAAACCATTTTGTAAACCCCATAGAACTGATCTTTGATTCAGAAGCTTTCCCAATGGGCCCTTAATTTTGGGATGAATCTGGGATTTCCTTTGTCAAGAATCTGGCCTAGTTCATCCATTACCTGGAATAATCCCACACATACACATTTGTAAAAAAAAAAAAAAAAAAAAATTGAATTGAATTGAAGTCACTAGGAACTCAAATATATTATCAGATATATTACTTAGAATTTCTTAACTTAAATATTGTCAGAATGGTCTTCATCTCTTGTATGGTCAATCTGACTGAATGGTAAATTGTATTCAGCTGTTCCCCCTTATTAAAAAAAAAAAAAGAGAGAGAGAAAATAAACCAGTATAAACTAATATGTGGTACACTTACCAGCAAGTGGTTTTGTGCTCACTGATGGTGGTGTGCTGCTCTCTCCTTTGTCCAACATTACAGCTGAAACACTGCTGCTTTCTGCTGAATATATAATGTGCAAGAGCTTGAATCACCATCATAGTCAAAATCAAAGCGCCTTTTCTTTTTTCTTTGTGGTGTTGGACCCTGTTTCTTTTTTGGGGTTCTCATGTTTTTGGAGTCTCTTCATTAATTGCTTGAAGATGGAATCCTGTTTGACGATGTTACAGGTTGTACACATAGACAAATATTAAATGTTTTATTTCCTGATGCTTTTATTATCAGTTCTTAAGGACGTCCTAAATATGCCCAATATATGATTTAAAAACTGCCCTTAAATGTAATTTTTGAATCCCAATCCCTTAAACACTGACGAAATAAGTTTGCAGTTCACAGAGTTATCTCAAAGCATGGGATAATATTCATCCAGTCACTTTGCCATTGCAAGCACATCACTTTTTGATGGGTACATGAAGTCAGTTCTTGATGCTTTCATGATAGACATGATGTTGGTCACTGTGTTGCTCAAGTCGACAACAAAGTTCTTTTGAAAGGCTGCAACCTCTTTCTTGACATTCACAGCACATTTTAACGCAAACACAAAAATGTTTTTTTTTTAGTTACATTCACGGGACACTGCACTTCACAAAAGTTGTGTTTTGCCGGTTAAACATTTAATTTGCATGCTGATGCACTGTTCTAACATGCGCTTTTGTCTGTCAAAGCCTGTCAAAAAGTTGTCTTATTGTGTTATACAGTTTATACACTAACATTTGAGAGAACATAGAATGCCGTCATGCCTGTATAGCTTATTAGATGCAATCAGGTCTTAAAGCGACAGTAGTCTAATAGTAAACTTGCTCCCGCTTGTCTGAAGAGATAATTCACCCAAAAATGAAAATGCTGTCCTTATTCACGTACTATAACATTGTTCCAAACCTGTTTTAACACTTTCGCACGTGAGTTTAAAATATTCTAGCTGAATATTTACAAACTGTAAATGTATGTTTTTGGTAATACTCTTGTGTAATTAAATGTCTGAAACTTTAAATAAACATTAAATGGCACGTGCAATCTGGCTCTGCATCAGTCAAAGCGCAAAAGTGGATTTAAATTCAGCAGTTGAAGACGTGACGCACTGAAAGTTATAATCACACCGGTGTGATCGTACGCTTCAGGGACCAACCAAGACTACACGTCATACACGTCAAAGGGTTAATTTGTCTCTTGTACTGAACACACAAAAGAAGATAATTTAAAGAAAGTGGCTAACCAAACATTTAATGGTCCCCAATGACTTTAACTGCAGGAAAATATGTATACTATGAAAGTCACTGGAGACCTGCAACTGTTTAGATGGCCACTTTCTTCGAAATAATTTATTTTCAGCAGAAGAAAGAAACTTATTTGGGTTTAAAACAACCTGGAGAGTAAATTATGGCAATTTTCATTTTGGGATAAACTGTCCATTTAATGTTAAGACAACACTAAACAAAGAGAAAATCACTCGCTGCTCTTGACTGAGAACTTTAATAGTAGCTTTAATAAGAATCAATGTAAAATTTATATAGATGGTAATATTTTTCTCTTGGTTCATTTCTCTTGGTTCATGTCAAATTAATTTTGATAAAGAAGTCACACCTGGCTATAAGTCGCAGAACCAGCCAAACTATGAAAGAAAGTGTGACTATTCCGGAAAATATGGTACTTATACAAATTAAATAAATGGTGCTTTATTTCTTTAGCTAATTATATTATGTATGTGTATTGTCAAGGGTTTTTTGTCTTCGCCACTTTGGCCTTAATGTCTGCCCTTTATATATATATATATATATATATATATATATATATATATATATATATATATATATATATATATATATATATATATATATATATATATATATATATATATATATATGTGTTACATTGTAAGGCATTGTTTTCAAAAAAAAAAAAAATAGTGATATTATATTTTTGACCTATCGCCCACCCCTAATCATCATACACACACATGTAGCCAGCAATTGAACAGAAGCCTAATATAGTACAACTGTCTTGGTCCCGGGAGAAAAATACCATTTATTTTATCCATATTAACAACGACTCATTGCTTTGTTTTTTTTTTTTTTTTTTTTTTTTTTATTTTTTTTTATGTTAGTTGCATATATCTTAATGTATTTTTTATATGACACCGTTTTCTATTGAAATCAAAAAAACTTTGTTTGTGTTATTGCCGTTCATTTACACGATGATGGCAAGCATTTGAAAATGGGTTTTTCAATTTATAAGTAAATTAAAGCCTGTTGATAAACATAACTTGTTGATAATTTTATTTTATTTTTTTTGTTCTACAACATAAACTGCGCACATTCACATCCCAAACTTTATTACCAAGTTATTTTTTTTTTAAACATATGATCATGATTGCTTTAAAATGTGTTATTATTATTATTTTTTTTTGTATGGGTGCACGTAATAAAATAAAACAAAAAATGTTGTACAACAAAACGTCAAGGTTCTCAAGTCATGTTTAACACAGGCTTATTTTACTCATATCGAAAAATCTCGAGAGAACAAGGGGACAGGATTTTGACACCATACTTGCACCCCTCTATTCTGCATTAATCACAAACAAATACAAGCATATCTCATTTAACTTAATTGTCATTGGAATTGAAGTCCATTCCTATTAAAGTCGTTAAAGTTCTGTGCTGTTGTCTTTTTATCTGATTTTCAAATACCTTTTTTTGCTTTGTTAATTTGTAATGCCGTCTCTTTTTAATGATTTCCTCCTGGCTCATTCATGGTATATAATTACTGAACAAAGAATATGTTTAGTGGGCACTGTTGCACTTTATATTGCGTTATTTTAGGTTATTTATAAATGCATAATACATTATGAAGTCTTAAAATGTTTTTCATTTCCACCAGGAAGAAAGTGATTTTTTTTTCTGCAGTGAACTGTCAGTGACATAATTTTCGGGGTGCAGCAGTATCAAGCCTCACTGTTGGACTGCCTTCGTGGGCCAAATTACAGATATTAAAGTGAAAAAGTGAAGTGACATTCAGCCAAGTATGGTGACCCATACTCAGAATTTGTGCTCTGCATTTAACCCATCCGAAATGCACACACACAGAGCAGTGAACACACACACACACTGTGAGCACACACCCGGAGCAGTGGGCAGCCATTTATGCTGCAGCGCCCGGGGAGCAGTTGGGGGTTCGATGCCTTGCTCAAGGGCACCTAAGTCATGGTATTGAAGGTGGAGAGAGAGCTGTTCATGCACTACCCCCACCCACAATTCCGTCCGGCCCGAGACTAGAACCCACAACCCTTCGATTGGGAGTTAAACCCTCTAATCATTATGCCACGACTTCCCCCAGAAAAAAAAAAAAAAAAAAGGAATTTAACCCATCCGAAATGCACACACACAGAGCAGTGAACACACACACTGTGAGCACACACCCGGAGCAGTGGGCAGCCATTTATGCTGCGGCGCCCGGGGAGCAGTTGGGGGTTCGATGCCTTGCTCAAGGGCACCTAAGTCGTGGTATTGAAGGTGGAGAGAGAACTGTACATGCACTCCCCCCACCCACAATTCCGTCCGGCCCAAGACTAGAACCCACAACCCTTCGATTGGGAGTCCAACCCTCTAACCATTAGGCCACGACTTCCCTAGATATTATTCACAGACAATCAGGGGTGAGCGATCAACTGATGAGTGACGTTCTGGACATTTTTAATAATTTTGAATACCCTTTTGACACAGTTTCCACCACATATATGCAAGATTCAAATCTAAAAATCAGTTCAAAGTAGTTGAAGCCCAAGAAATTGAAATTTCCCAGACTGCATCCTTTAGGAGTAGAGGAGCCTCACAAGCTGTAAGAATAAGAAAAATATGCTTTTACTATATTCCTTTGGTCCGAAGTTTGGCACAACTACTTTCACATCCAATGATTCTAGCAATGTTTGACAATGGACCAAGCCAAACCAAGGCTGGATTTGATTTGTTGGAGATGCTTATGTCTTTCTTTCTTCAGTGGAAAATACATTTATTTTGAGGAAAATGTTTTAGGATTTTTCTCCACACAATGGACTTGAATTGCAACCAAAATGCTAAAGTCCAAATCAATGCAGTTTTAAAGTGCTTCAAATGACTCTCCTCGATCCCAGCTGAGCATTAGGGCCTTATCTAGCGAATCCATTGCTCATTTTCTTAAATCTTCAGGGATTAAGGAGAGACATTTGAAGCACTCACAAGTCATTTGAAACTGCACTGATTTGGACTTCAACATTTTGGTTACCATTGAAATCCATTGTGTGGAGAAAATCCTAACGGTTTCCTCAAAAAACTTAATTCATTTTCCACTGAAGAAAGAAAGAGATGGACAACTTGGATGGCATTGGGGTGAGTAAATTATCAGGAAATTTTCATTTTGGGGTGAACTAATCCTTTAAAATGAAGTTACTGGATGCTGTTTGATGTACAAGATGTTGTCTATAAATTGACAGTTATCAGCACCAAATAAAATGTTATGTTTCTCTGATTTGCAACTTCTTGGTTCTCATTTGGTTCAAACTAAATAATGTTTAATTCATTGAATTGGCTCTACCACTCTCTCTTCTCTGTAGTGTGTGTGTGTGTGTGTGTGTGTGTGTGTGTGTGTGTGTGTGTGTGTGTGTGTGTGTGTGTGTGTGTGTGTGGTGAGCCCACTTGCGTTGCTGTACTGTGGCTGCCGTCATCTAAGTGGATGCTGCACACTGGTGGTTGTTGAGGAGCGATCCCCTGATATGATTGTAAAGCACTTTGGGTGTACAGTAGTACATATTTGTATTTTAATGTAATATATATATATATATATATATATATATATATATATATATATATATATATATATATATATATATATATATATATATGAATGTGCTAACATGATCTAAAATTAGAAATGTTGTGCTCTTAAAATAAGAAAACATGGCTTGATTCTAGGATAGACTGTAACAGTACACTTTAAAAAGATACTTAATGCATTTAAAGAAATCACCAGAATTTTTTTTTTTTTTTCTAAGTAAGAAAAATCAAGTTATATTTTCTCAAAACAAGCTAAATAATATTTTGCTTTTAGTTCTAGGTTATTTAATGTATTTTAGAAGAAGAAGAAGAAGAAGAAGAAGAAGAAGAAGAAGAAGAAAAATAATTAGTCTTATTTTAAGATTTTTTGACTCTGCAAGATTTCATTTTTTGCAGTGTTGCTTGTACATCATTCATTTTTATTCCTGGATGTTTGACAGTGGTAGGCAGAGTATTGAAAGACAAGAACTGTCAAACAATGGATAGGTCTTGGTGTTCTTGTAATCAGTGTACACTTCAGAGCATTGATCTGGGTTAGACCTCACAACACTGCTGCAAGATAAACCGTACACAAAGCCTCATTTGTCATTCTTGATAAGAAATTGACGAAGAGGAATGGGGGGGGGGGATAAGAAAGAATATGAGCTAGGTAGAAAGCAAGATGGAGGTAGAGAGGGAATCAGCAGTGCCACAATCCTGAATACAGTCTACATCATTTATCACTGTGAAAGCCTAAAGGCAAGTTATTCTGAACTACGAGCAGTCAGGCTGTGTCAACAGACAAATGAATTGTCTTTTATAAGACTTCTGGTCAACTATTATAAAGTCAAACTAATCTAAATCTGTGAGAAACAGCCGTGAAATTCCTAAGGTCACAAGTTTTTTTTTTTTTTTTTTTCTATCCTACATTAATTTCAAAAGCAGTAAAAAAAAAAAAAAAAAACATTATTTGAAAAAAAAACAAAAACATTATTTGACCCAAAGTTTGCATCCAACACCAAGCATCAGTAATCTGAAATGATTAAATGACAGAGGGTACGGAGGAAGTGGACCATGGCAAGGGCACGGAATCTCAATTACACTCCATTAAGTGTATATGTCAAAAGTGTGCTATCCAGATAAAGGGAATAGAACAAGCAAGACCTGATGGCTAGAAAACTGGCTGGGTGTTAATTGTAAAATCACAGAGCAGTAGTTACTTTAGTTACTTTAGCACAATGTACAAAAAAAAAAAAAAAATGACAGTTATTTCTTATTTTGCATCATAGTATTCTATAAGTTTGGATATTCAAAATGAACCACAGCTATTTGTTTTTGGAATTAATAGTGCATTTAGACTGTGAACAAGGGGGGAATGTAATGCTCACCTCATTGCTGTTCAACAAATCTGTAAATTACCTGAAAGGGCAGACCAGCAATGCAGTCATGAACAAAACAATCACGAATCGTTATTAGCTGTGTAAGATGTAAAAATATATAAGTAGCATTACCTCCATAAACTCACTGCCACTTTGTTAGACTCCAATTTTTCCATGATTTTACAATTATCTATGTCCTCATTTACACCTGATATTAAAGTCAACATGAAATCTAAAACAGATGTGATTAATTATGAATGATACTTTCATACTTTATTTTCCTCCAATTGGAATAACAAGTATGAATGTAAATTGTTTTCATACATTTTTATTTGCATATTCAGAATAGAATGCTTAAATTTTACCAGTCAATCAGTTCCCAGTTGAGAAGGTTCCATGTTATTTTTCCTCCTACAAGGTTCATATAGACTGAAAATCTAAAAATTCCTACAATTAATTTTGCAATTGAATAAATACATGTATTGCCTAAGGAGATAGGCTTAATCTCCTTAATGGTGCCTTCAGATGAAATCAGTATAACAAATACACTGATAGCTGGGGTTTAATATTTAGTACTATGTTTAGAATCAAAATGTAAAAATGTGTATATTTTCTGTTATTCTCCGCCTCATGTCTCAAGTCCTGGAGGACCACAGTGCATTCAAAGAACACGACAGAGCACCACCAGTCTTTTCTCAGCATGAGATGAAACCGCTGCAACATAAATAAATAAATAAATAAATAAATAAAATAAGACGGACAGCTGATGACTGAGAGATGCATGCAGGACTTTGTACAGCTCTGGAAGGATGCTTTTCACCCATGCCAAATCATCAGCTGTCAGTCAATCACCACCACATTAATCTATCAAAACAGGATGAAACAAATGTGTATCTCCATTATTTAGAGAAGATCATGGAGCTTGAAGAGTTTCAGTGGATTCAATAGGTTCCATTTTTATTCCCTGCAAGACATCAGGCTTATAACATGCATCCTCTTACTGCTGCACTATAAAAAAAAAAAAAAGAAAGAAAATAATTATGAATATATTGAAATCGTCTTCCATTGCAATTTCCTGTACGTCTAAATATGTTTAGATCTTCACAGTGAAAGGTAAAACTTCCGAAATCTGTGTAAACCATAGGCAGTAAGTGTAAACAATGAGTGATGTACACGCGTTCCGCGCTTGTGCAGACTAAGCCAGAGCGCACGCGCACGTCACATCGGGAAGCACTCGTGCACTCACATCAGTTGGACATGGTTGTGTACAAGAGGTAAAAACGACATAAATACTGTCCGTTTTCTTACACAAACCGCTCGTTTCGTGTCTTAGGTCATCAGTGTGTACTTACGATGGGAAATTGTTTAATTTTGACTCCTCTGTGCATGCTCTTTGAGGTGGTGACCATAGACATCCATTATGTGAGTCACAGACAAGAACGGTTAGACCTAAAAATATCAAAATGGGAAATACTGAGGAAACAGAGAAACCTACATCTTGGATGTCCTTGAGGTAAGCTAAAACATATAAAAATTTAATCTGAGAGTGAACTATCCCTTTAACAAGGTTCAGGAGGAGCGCTTCAGATACTTAGCCTAATCAAAACCGATGGACCACAATCAAGTAATCAATACCACAGTATAAATACAGCTGACTTACCTCGATTTACCTCGATTTGTTTAAAACGCTATTTATATAGCGCTTTAAACAAAATACATTGTGTCAAAGCAACTGAACAACATTCATTAGGAAAACAGTGTGTCAATAATGCAAAATGATAGTTAAAGGCAGTTCATCATTGAATTCAGTGATGTCATCTCTGTTCAGTTAAATAGTGTCTGTGCATTTATTTGCAATCAAGACAACAATATTGCTGTAGATGAAGTGACCCCAACTAAGCAAGCCAGAGGCGACAGCGGCAAGGAACCGAAACTCCATCGGTGACAGAATGGAGAAAAAAACCTTGGGAGAAACCAGGCTCAGTTGGGGGGCCAGTTCTCCTCTGACCAGACGAAACCAGTAGTTTAATTTCAGGCTGCAGCAAAGTCAGATTGTGCAGAAGAGTCATCTGTTTCCTGTGGTCTTGTCCTGGTGGTCCTCTAAAACAAGGTCTTTACAGGGGATCTGTATCTGGGGCTCTAGTTGTCCTGGTCTCCGCTGTCTTTCAGGGCAGTAGAGGTCCTTTCTAGGTGCTGATCCACCATCTGGTCTAGATACATGCTGGATCCGGGTGACTGCAGTGACCCTCTGATCTGGATACAGACTGGATCTGGTGGCTACGGTGACCTCGGAATGAGAGAGAAACAGACAAATATTTGTGTAGATGCCATTCTTCTGATGATGTAGCAAGTACATAGGGTGTTATGTGAAGTGTTTCCGGTTCCGGTTTACCTAATTAATGCAGCCTAAAAATCCTTTAACGGATTTGGATATTAAAAGCATATTAATATGTTATGTGTAAGCCAGGTTAAAGAGATGGGTCTTTAATCTAGATTTAAACTGCAAGAGTGTGTCTGCCTCCCGAACAATGTTAGGTAGGTTATTCCAGAGTTTAGGCGCCAAATAGGAAAAGGATCTGCCGCCCGCAGTTGATTTTGATATTCTAGGTATTATCAAATTGCCAGAGTTTTGATAATGTAGCGGACGTAGAGGATTATAATGTAAAAGGAGCTCGTTCAAATACTGAGGTGCTAAACCATTCAGGGCTTTATAAGTAATAAGCAATATTTTAAAATCTATACAATGTTTGATAGGGAGCCAGTACAGTGTTGACAGGACCGGGCTAATATGGTCATACTTCCTGGTTCTAGTAAGAACTCTTCCTGCTGCATTTTGGACTAGCTGTAGTTTGTTTACTAAGTGTGCAGAACAACCACCCAATAACGCATTTCACTAATCTAAACTTGATGTAATAAATGCATGGATTAGCATTTCTGCATTTGACATTGAGAGCATAGGCCGTAATTTAGATATTTTTAGAGATGGAAAAATGCAGTTTTACAAATGCTAGAAACGTGGATTTCTAAGGAAAGATTGTGAACAAATAGCACACCTAGGTTCCTAATTGATGACGAAGAATTGACAGAGCAGCCATCAAGTCTTAGATAGTGTTCTAGGTTATTACAAGCAGAGTTTTTAGGTCCTATAATTAACATCTCTGTTAACATACTGCATGCAAAGGTGCATTTCCACACAAACCCATAAATGGAACGTTTCCGGCAGTTTCCGTCTACGTGCTCTGCCGTTTCTGACTTCTGTACACTGTCAGAAATGGAATGTTTTGTGTGCGGCAGTTTTCCAGTCCGTTTACTAATGCAATAAACTCCCAGACACGGACGGAAAGGTTTATTCACTCACCGGTAAATCCATATCTATAAATTACTGTATACTTAATGTTTTAAATGCTATGGGCGCATCATGCGCTTAAAAAAACTGTTAACAAAGCAAACACAGACACTTCAGGTATATAATTAAAATTATTGAAAAATAAAATAATTTTGAAAAGAAACAATAAAAAAGTATACTAACCAAAAGACAAACACAATAATTAATACACTTGGAAAGGACACTGCAAAGACAGGACAGTGCTTACTGCTCTCTTAGTCAGACAGACACACACATATTTTACAACACTAATGGCACCATCAGGACCATGCCAAGTTACCCTTGCACCCCTAGCACAGACATGAACAAAATCAGTCCCGGAGTGCCACTGCCCTGCAGAGTGCCCCTTGTGAAAATTAACCATGGTTTTACTACAAATAAAACAAAAAAACCATGGTTACTGTAGTTAAACCATGGTAAATACAAACTAACCATGGTTTTGCTATATTAACCATAGTTTAACCACGGTATTTGTAGTAAATCTGTGGTTTTACAAATGGCAGTCAATACGCCAAAAAACCATGGGTTACTACAGTTTTACTATAATAAAACCATGGTTATTTTTTTGTAAGGGTCTGCTCCAACCCTGATCAAACTCACCTGCATGTAGCCTTCTAGTAATCCTCAAAACCTTGATTAGCTTCAGGTGTTTTTAATTAGGGTTGGAGCAAAACTTTGCAGGACAGTAGCCCATTTTAACAAAAGAGGGATCATAATGTATGCTATTTTTATTAAGTACCGTCATGAATAAGCAATTTTACAAAATAGATATTTACCCACAGCTGTTTTTGTTTTGGGATAGTTTTTCTTGAGGCCAAAGCTGTTCAACTGCCTGCTGTTCTTCAGAAAAAGTATTGCAAATTATTTGGGTTTCCAGCATCTTCTGCATATTTGGCACCTGTCCATCAATGACTAATAATTCTGATATCTATCTTTTCACTTCTAATGAAACATGAAGGACTCATATACAACTATTATAAAAGGTGAAAACATTGTTCACTGATGCTCCAGAAGGAAACACAATGCTTTAAAAGTTGTGGGTGTACATTTTGAACAGGATGATAAGTAAAAATGTTTTGTTTTGTTTAAAGATCATATCTGTTCATTTAGTACTGCCCTTCAGAAGCTACATATCGTATTTTTCGGACTATATGTCGCACCTGAGTATAAGTCACATCAGTCCAATAATACGTCATGACGAGGAACAAAAACATATATAAGTCGCACTGGACTATAAGTTGCATTTATTTAAAACCAAGCACCAAGTGAAAACATTACCGTCTACAGCCACGAGAGGGCGCTCTATGCTGCTCAGTGGTAGACTACAGGAGCACTGAGCAGCATAGAGCGCCCTCTCGCGGCTGTAGACGGCAATGTTTTCTCTTGTTTAATTTCTCTTGGTTCATTTCTCTCAGTTCATGTCAAATTCATTTTGATAAACAAGTCGCACCTGACTATAAGTCGCAGGACCAGCCAAACTATGATAAAAAAAAAAAATACTTATAGTCCGGAAAATACGGTACTTTTATAATAATGATTTTCCGAAAAAAATAAAATAATAATAAAATAGTAGTTTTCCCTGATCATCCAATTCAAGTAGTTCACACCATGTCTCTCTTAATAAATTGTGTTGCTTTCTTGAAAATCAATAAATGTGTTTACCTTTTGAAATAGTTGTGTATAAGTCCCTCAATTGTTTTTCTGCAATCATACATGCATTGCTGGAAAGTGTTCAAATATGCGAAATATGCTGGAAAACCTAAGAAAGTGAAGGATCTGGAGGATTTTTCTGAAGAAAATCAGCCATTTAAACTTTTCAGGACAAAGGACTCATGAACCACTATCCCAAAACTAACATGAACCACTATTTTTTATTTTTTATTTAATCAGATATAATTCTGACTAGCAGACTAAATGTAATTAAATGATATTTAATTTTAGTGAAATGTCAATACCCCTATCATCCTCTGCCATGCCATTTCTGTTTATCATGTGGAAACTGTCACCAGTGGTTCAAAGGGTTCATATTTTCACAGTCCTTCAGATGAATGGTTGGGTCTGAGAACAGAGGATCCTGTAAAAAAAATAAAAATAAAACACACTTTAATATATTAATATATATTTTACAGTTTTCATTGTTTAAAAACAAGTTAGATTGATAGTTACCTAATTGATGAATGTTAGACCAGCAGTTTTCCAGAAGAATGGTAACATTTGCTATCTGACCTAAAATCATGATATATATATATATACACATACATTAACCCTCTGGAGTCTAAGGGTATTTTTGGGGCCTGGAGAAGTTTTGTCATGCCCTGATATTTGTGTTTTTTTCATATACATTAAATCACATCATAATAAAACAAAATACACTGTAGATTTCAAAAAATTGCAAACCTGATTCCAAAAAAGTTGGGAAACTATACAAATTGTGAGTAAACAAAGGAATGGAAAAATTTACAAATATCATAAACTTACATTTTATTCACAATAGAATATAGATAACATATCAAATGTTGAAAGTGAGACATTTTGAAATGTCATGCTAAATATTGTCTCATTTTGGATTTCATTAAAGTGACACATTCCAAAAAAGTAGGTAGCAAAGAACAGCTGGAGGACCAGTTTGCAACTTATTAGTTAAATTGGCAACATGATTGAGCATAAAAAGAGCCTCTCAGAGTGGCAGTGTCTCTCAGAAGTCAAGATGGGCAGAGGATCACCAATTGCCCCGATGCTGCGGTGAAAAATAGTGGAGCAATATCAGAAAGGAATTTCTCCGAGAAAAATTGAAAAGAGTTTGAATTTATCATCATCTACAGTGCATAATATAATCCAAAGATTCAGAGAATCTGGAACAATCTCTGTACGTAAGGGTCAAGCCCGGAAAACCATACGGGATGCCCACGATCTTCGGGCCCTTAGATGGCACTGCATCACATGCAGGACTGCTAATGTAATGGAAATCACAACACGGGCTCTGGAGTACTTCCAGAAAACATTGTTGGTGAACACAATCCGCTGTGCCATTCGCCCTTGCTGGCTAAAGCTCTATAGGTCAAAAAAGAACCAAATCTAAAAATGATCCAGAAGTGCAGGTGTTTTTTTCTGGGCCAAGGCTCATTTAAAATGGACTGTGGCAAAATGGAAGACTGTTCTGTGGTCAGAATAATCAAAAAGTTATTTTAGGAAAACTGGGATGCTATCATCCGGACTAAAGAGGACATGGACAACCCAAGTTGTTATCAGCGCTCAGTTCAGAAGCCTGCATCTCTGATGGTATGGGGTTGCATGAGTGCGTGTGCCGTGGGCAGCTTACACATCTGGAAAGGCACCATCAATGCTGAAAGGTATATCCAAGTTCCAGAACAACATATGTTCCAATCCAGATGCCGTCTCTTCAGGGAAGATATTGCATTTTCCAACATGACAATACCAGACCACACACTGCATCAATTATTACATCATGGCTGCATAGAAGAAGGATCCGGGTATTGAAATGGCCTGCCTGCAGTCCAGATCTTTCACCCATAGAAAACATTTGGTGCATCATAAAGAGGAAGATGTGACAAGAGGAAGCCTGTATTAGACAAGAATTGGGACAACATTCCTATTCCTAAACTTGAGCAACTTGTCTCCTTAGTCCCCAGATGCCTTGATCAGCTCCTCCTCGAGACCCAAAACCAGCGAGAGAAAGACTTCACAATGCCCTGCAAGATCTTCGCCTCGAAACAGATCAAAGAGAACAGCTGGAGATAGAAGCCAGAAAAGAACTCAACAAAAAACTCCAGTAAGGTGACGCTCTCCTAAAAAGAGCAGAGACTGAACTGAAAAAAGAGACTTTAAAACCTGGGCCTGCAAAACACACGTGCAAGCAGCCTGAGCTAAAATCAACGAGCATATCTGCAGAGAGACAAGCTCCAAGATGAACTTGACACTGTTCACACAGAACTGAAACAATCTCAAAGATTACAGAGTGGCTGGATCGGAGAAACGCACACCATAGCCCCGACAGCCGGCAGTGGAACCACTCTCGACATGACACTGATAAGTTCAATCCTGACATTACAGAGTGGCTGGAAAATGTAACACATAACATTTTAATTATATTTGATCAAATTAACAAAATGACTCAAAAAAAGATTTATTCATTTTGCTGAAAGAGACTCAAAGGTCCCAGTCAGTAAAATGATCAGAAATTCTCTCTCACCCAAGTCTGAAGCTATGAAATCATACATCAAGGAGGAACTAACAAAGGGCTTGATTTGACCATCCACCTCACTTGCTTCACCCGGATACTTCTTTGTGAAAAAAAGGATCGAGGACTTCATCAGTGCATTGACTACAGTGGTCTCAACGAACTCACTGTCAAGTTCCGTTACCCCTACAACTATTTCCAGCAGCCTCGTAACTGCTGCGGACAGCAAAGTATTTCACCAAGCTTGATCTTCGCAGTGCTTACAATCTCATTCGCATCCAGGAGGGTGATGAATGGAAGACTGCTTTCTCCACTACATCTGTGCACTACAAATATCTTCTTACGCCGTTCGGGCTGATCAACAGTCATTCCATATTCCAAGCTTTAATCAATGATGTGTTACAAGACATGCTGAATCAATGGGTCAACATATATATATATATATATATATATATATATATATATATATATATATATATATATATATATATATATATATATATATATATATATATATATATATATATATATATATATATATATATATATATTGATAATATCTTGATCTACTCTGACTCCTATGAGGATCATGTTAAACATGTTCGTTCTGTTCTCCAGCATTGCATTACTCATCAATTGTATGCCAAGACTTAAAGTGAGTTTCGTTAGAACACTGTATCATTTCTCGGATATGTGATCATGACAAGAAGGTGCAATCTGTATGAGACAATGTCTCATCTGGACACCAAACGCTATCTCTGTATTTCATGAATTTAAGGAAAGATCCACCACCACTCCCATTCTGCATCATCCTAATGCTGAACTGAAGTTCATTATAGAGGTGGATGCTTTTAGCACCACATCAGCACTATTCTATCATAGCGATACGGTAATCCTCCCAAATTATTTCCTTGTGCATTCTTTTCTTCACTCAGCCCCACAGAGCATAATTACGATTTAGGCAATTGGAAACTCCTCGCCATGAAGGAAGCTTTTGATTAATGGCGTCATTGGCTCGAGTGAGCTAAACACCCCTTAAAGTACTAACTGAACATTACAACCTTGAATACTTGAAATCCGCCAAGAGACTCAATCACAAGCAGGCAAGATGGACTTTATTCTTCACATGATTTGAATTCACTGTTACATATCACCCTGGCACACAGAATACAATGGCAGACGCTCTGTCAAGACTGAGTCATCCTTGCAACCACTCTCCTGTGAATTTATCATCCCTATTACCCTGGTTCTAGCTCCCATACAATTTGACATAATAATAATAATAATAATTCCTTACATTTATACGGAGCTTTTCTAGGCACTCAAAGCACTTAACATAGTCAGGGGGTATCTCCTCATCCACCACCAGTGTGTAGCATCCACCTGGATGTTGCGACGGCAGCCATATTGCGCCAGAATGCCCACCACACGCCAGCTTACTGGTGGAGAGGAGACAGAGTGATGAAGCCAATCAGCAGATATGGGGATTGTTTAGGAGGCCATGATGGTCAGAGGCCAATGGGCGAATATAGGCAGGATGCCGAAGTCACACCACTACTCTTTTCGAAAGACATCCTGTGGTTTTTAATGACCACAGAGAGTCAGGACCTTGGTTTAACATCTCATCCGAAGGACGGTGCTTGTTGACAGTATAGTGTCCCCATCACTACAGTGGGGTGCTAGGGCCCACATAGACCACAGGGTGAGCACCCCCTGCTGGCCTCACTAGCACCAAGCTGATTGATCATGACGGAAATCACAGAGGCCCAAACCACCGACACACCACCAGCCAAAATCCACCAAACCTCTCTTACGTGCCACAGGCTCAATGTTAAAGAGCAATTTATTTGGTTCACTCGACTCCCAGTTTTGGTCATCCATGTATAACTGTGACCTTACAACTACTCCCTAATTACTTCTGGTGGTTCACTTTGCAGGCAGATACAGTAGCATTCATCAGGGACTGTTACACATGTAATATATCCAAACCCTCTCACCAACTACCTGCTGGCTTCTTACAACCTCTACCCATTCCACAACACCCCTGTTTACATATAGTCATAAATTTTGTCACAGATCCACCCTTCTCAGAGTGGCATACCACTATCCTCACAGTCATAATGACCCCTGCGTCCAAACTACCCACAGATCTCAAAACAGCCAAATCCTTATGCATTATGTGTTTATGTTTACGGCTTTCCTGATGACATAGTCTCCGAACAGGATCCCAAGTTCACTGAGTCTGGTCTGCCTTCTGTCAGAAACTGGGTATCAAAGCTAGCCTAACCTCCAGCTATTACTCTCAATCCAGTTGCCAGGTGGAACATTTGAACCAAGAGCTCACCCGCTTTCTACCCTCATTCTGCCAACAAAACTTATCTGCTGTTAATTAATGGCTCCAACAGATCGAGGAGACCTGGAATGACGAACAAGGGAACAAGCTGATTGTCATCGATGTGCTAGTCCCAACTGTCAGTCAGTTGAGTGAGTCCGGCTGTCTACCCATGATCTTCGCTTAAGACCCCTTTGCAAGAAGCTCAGTCCCAGGTATGTGGGTCCATTCAAAATTCTCAGACAAATAACTTCAATTTCATTTTGATTGGCTTTGACAGCAAATGATCATACCTCACCCACCTTTCATGTTTCTTTGCTTAAGCTCACTGGTGGCAACAGAGGAGTGGATGACCAGGAGGCTGGTGACCGGAGAACCCATCCCATCATCATGGAAGACGAGGAGGCATACCAAGTTCACAAGATCCTGAATTCTTGTCGCCAGGGCAGGTTATTCCAGTATCTAATGGATGGTGAGGGGTATGGTCTGGAGAAGCGGTCCTGGGTCAACGCAGAGGACATTCTAGATCCCTCTCTTACCACTGACTTTCATAGGACCCATCCAGATAAACCAGCCCCAAGCCCCTTTGGAAGACCCTGGCATCATCTCCCTCCTCGTGTCAGGAGCCACTCGCAGGGAGGGGGCCCTGTCACACATCAAGTCTCTGTGGCTCCTTCTGATCACCACCAGAGGGAACCATCACTGGAGTAATAACTCTCTTTGCGGACTTCATTTCCCATAACCCTGTGCCTGAGAATGATTACTTGCAGAGGTGCCTATCATTATCATGACTATTTGTAATGTGATCCGGGAAAACCCTTCAGATGTTGTGCTGGGATGTTTCAGAAAAAACGCAAATTAGGTTGTATGTAATTTAGCTTTTTTTGGGGTTACAATTAGGGTTACATTTAATTATTATTCTATAACATCCTGTTTAACATCTCTGAAAATATATTAGCAAAATTAACTTGTTTAGTGCAATAAAATAACGATGTATTGCAGAAGGCAGAAAAAGCATGTTAAGAGTGCTGCAGAGTTGCTTTCTCTTAAGACCACAAAAACTGTTAACCTATCAAAATAAATCAAGTAACCTATAATAAAGCTCTTTCAATGCACATTTCCTGCCAGTCATGTGTAAATTATGGCACAAAAAGTTTTTTATTTATTAATATCATGAGATGGCACAGCGCAAGAAAACAAATGCAGTCTGAAGCTGCCCAATTAGACGATCTTTCTCGTCTCAGTCTGCTCAATTGCGGTGATGTCAGTGCCATATTTTTTTTTTTTATAATCGACTATTTCACATCCAGATATGAAGGATTGGATGAAGTTACTAAAGACGAGGAGTCAGATGACAGTCTCTTACGCTTTTCTGCGCACGCTTTTCTAACTACAAGGTACACTATTTGTGCTATTCAAATATAAAATGGGTGATCAAAAGTTCAGAGACAGTGCCCATTCATTTCAATTCAATTCAAGTTTATTTGTATAGCGCTTTTTACAATACAAATCGTTACAAAGCAACTTTACAAAAAGATTTTTCAGAAAAAAATAATACAATACGTAGTCAGCCAGACAATGAACATTATTAACAGCAATTATTATGAGATGCAATCACACTTGTAGCAATATTTGTTAGTTATGTTTGTTGATTCAGGGTTAGCATCATCTGAGGTCCTCAGAGGGTCAGCATCATCTCTTCTCAGGTGTTCTGGATTCAGACTGGAGCTTGTGTAAATCCTAGTTACCATGGGATGTAAACCCTGTGGCAAAACATAGAAACAAACAGAGACATCATTAGCATAGCTGCTGTTCCAACAAAGTAAAATTAATTAGTTTAACCCAAGCTAAAGAATAAGAACGCACATTTGATCAGATACAATTGCAGTCACAATTTAAAAGATACATTATTCGAATGCTAGGTGAAAGAGATGCGTTTTTAATCTAGATTTAAACAGAGAGAGTGTGTCTGAACCCCGAACATTATCAGGAAGGCATTCCAGAGTTTTGGGAGTCAAAGGTGAAAAAGCTATTCCTCCTTTAGTGGAATTTGCTATCCTAGGAACTACCAAAAATCCAGCGTTTTGTGACTTTAGGGAGCATGATGGATTGTAACGTGGTATAAGGCTAGTTAAGTATGCAGGTGCTAAACCATTTAAGGCCTTATAGGTAAGTAATGATAATTTGTAACTGATATGGAACTTAATAGGAAGTCAGTGCAGAGACTGTAAAATTGGGGTAATAGGATCATATTTTCTCGACCTGGTAAGGACTCTAGTTGCTGCATTTTGGACTACCTGTAGCTTGTTTATTGAAGATGCAGGGCAACCACCTAGAAGTGCATTACAATAGTCCAGTCTAGAGGTCATGAATGCATGAACTAGCTTCTCTGCATCAGAAACAGGTAACATGTTTCGTAGCTTGGCAATGTTTCTAAGATGGAAGAATGCAGTTTTTGTAACATTGGAAATGTGATTTTCAAAAGACAAGTTGCTGTCTAATATAATAGATTTTTGACTGTAGAGGAAGTAACAGTACATCCGTCTAGTTGCAAATTGTAATCTACAAGATTCTGTGTACAGTTTTTTGGTCCAATAATTAATATCTATGTCCGAATTTAATAAGAGAAAATTATTGGTCATCCATTCTTTTACATTTTTAACACACTCTGTTAGCTTAGATAATTTAGAAGTTTCATCTGGTCTCGTTGAGATATATAGATGAGTATCATCAGCATTACAGTGGAAACTATTCCCGTATTTTCTAATAATATTACAGAGGGGCAACATGTATATTGAAAATAGAAGAGGACCTAGGACAGACCCTTGTGGCACTCCATATTTTAATGGTGATAAATGAGATGACTCCACATTTAAATAAATAAAATGGTAGCGATTGGACAGGTAGGATCTAAACCATCTTAGAGCCTTCCCTTGAATACCTGTATAGGTTTGTAATCGATCTATGAGTATGTCATGATCTATGGCAGTGGATCCCAAACCTGTCCCGGAGTACCCCCAACACTGCACGTTTTCTTTGTCTCCCTAATTAAACAAATCTGATTCAACTCATCAGCTCATTATCACATGGGTTAATGAGCTGATGAGTAGAATCAGATGTGTTTAATTAGGGAGACAAAGAAAACATGCAGTGTTGGGGGTACTCCAGGATAGATTTGGGAACCACTGATCTATGGTGTCGAACGCAGCACTAAGATCAAGTAAAACTAGCAATGAGATGCAGCCTTGATCTGACACAAGAAGCAGGTCATTTGTAATTTTAACAACTTTTTCTAAATTTTTTGGACTATATTGCATACTGTTTTTCCATGCAATTCTAAAAACTTCTAAGTTAGTTTTTCTCCATTTGCATTCAAGGCTATGAGTTTCTTTCTTGAGGGAGTGAGTATTACTGTTATACAATGGCAACCTAAGTTTTTCTCTAACCTTTTTCAATTTGCAACAGCTTCTAATGTATTAGAGAAACTAGTGCCCATGTTACCAGTCATTTCGTCTAGTTCATGTGTATTTTTGGGTATAAATAGCAGTTGAGATAAATCAGACAGGTTATTTGTAAATCTGTCTTTGGTGGCTGGAACAATAATTCTGCCCAGATGGTAATGCTGAGGCATGTAGTTAATATCAGTGATACGCAGAATGCACGATACAAGGAAATGGTCTGTAACATCATCATTTTGAGGTACGATATCTATATCAGTAAGATCGATTCCATGCGATATAATTAAATCTAGTGTATGATTGAAATGGTGAGTGGGCCGACATTTTGCTTGACTCCAAAAAAGTTTATTAGGTCAGTAAACGCAAGTCCTAATGCATCATTTGTATTATAAACGTGTATCCCATGATTAGTGCTTTATCAACTGTAACCAGAAGGTCTGAGAGGAAATCTGCAAATTATTTTAAGATTTCTGTATACAGCCTTGGTGGTCTATACACAGTAGCCAAAGCAAGAGATACATTAGATTTATTTTGCATGTCTGAAAGTGTAACATTAAGCAGAAGTATTTCAAATGAGTTAAACTTGTATCCTGTTTTCTGGGTAATATTGAGAATATATTATATTCTATATATATTGTTGCAACTATATATTGTTGCAACACCTCCGCCCCGACCAGTCGGACAGGGCTCATGCTGACAGGGCCTATCATGATAAACAATGGAAAACTGTCCTCTTCAGGGTAATGGTAATGAGTTGTGTAATGATGCGATGCGAAGACAGTGATCATTAAGTGAAAGTGAAAGTGACATGACATTCAGCCAAGTATGGTGACCCATACTGAGAATTTGTGCTCTGCACTTAACCCATCCGAAGTGCACACACACAGAGCAGTGAACACACACACACACTGTGAATACACACCCGGAGCAGTGGGCAGCCATTTATGCTGCGGCGCCCGGGGAGCAGTTGGGGGTTCGATGCCTTGCTCAAGGGCACCTAAGTCGTGGTATTGAAGGTGGAGAGAGAACTGTACATGAACTCCCCCCACCCACAATTCCTGCCGGCCCGGGACTCGAACTCACAACCTTTCAATTGGGAGTCCGACTCTCTAACCATTAGGCCAAGACTTTAAGTAGAAATGAAAGTGAAACCCATATCTCACTTTAAACCCATCTTAATCAAAATTACATTCCGGAAAATAATAGCTATCAGCCAACTTCAGATAGCCTTAACTTTTGTTACGTTCAAGCTATTGAAACAGAAAATTGAAAAC
>NC_068413.1:32148098-32196408 GCF_023724105.1 Carassius gibelio | reverse complement strand
TTTTTCTCTACTTTGAATGCACAAGATATCCTCAGATCAGCTGAAACTGACATTAAAGACATTAGATCTATTTCCAACCATGAAAGATGGTAAAATCATGCAATGCTGTTTCTCTGAGCTGATAGAGATCAGAGCATAAGGCTTCAGCTTGTCATAGATTAATGAATATTTCTACTGATGAAATCTGTTCAGTAAGCAATCCAAAGTGGAAAGAGTGAGTAGTGTGATAAATTAGTTCATGCTTTGACTCGTCATATTAAACATTTAGAAATTCTCCTTGTACAGAAACTCAGTCAAGACTGTGAATGTACTAATATTGTAGGTCACCTTATTTGTGCATATATTTCTTTTGAAGCTGTTCATTCTGATTCAGACTGAGCTATTATGACTCATAAAGAGCTTTAGCTATTGAAACTTTATGGAGCACTATTTACAGAATGCACAAAAAAAACTGCCTGGGTTTCCTTTGAGAATTCAGTGAGGGTTCAAAACACCCAGGAATATGCCATTGCATGAAGCATGATGTTTTGATGAATGTATCTCTTACATGAAAGCATCCCTTATGGCTAACTTAACTGTTTTTGCAAAGTGGGCCAAGACATCCTCAATTGGCTACATACTGTACAGTATGTGCCATCGCCTCAAAATGACAGAGGCCTGACCTATGAATATTAATCAAGTTAATCTTAATATTTAGATGTATTGTTTATATATCAGGTCTGTAGTCATGTTTGCTCATATCCAAGTGAAACAGCAATGTAATAAATGAATACTGTTACAATTATTAAAAGGATAGTTCTTCTAGTTTCTTTCTTCTGCTAAACACAAAATAAGATATTTTGAAGAATGGTGACAACCAATGGAAAAAAAAATACAATTGAAATCAATGGCTATCAGCAAAATCTTTTGTGTTTAGCAGAAGCAATACTTTCATACAGGTTTGGAACAACTTGAGAGTAAATTATGACAATTTTCAGCCATTCAAAAATTATACAGTAATTTGATGGAGGAATTATTTTTGTTGACCAATTCAAGTAACCAGCTTGATGTCTTATTTGATCCATTTTGTAGGCAAGCTGCAGCATATAGATGCATGGGTTATAGAGCATGACTGGTTGGACAAGCGTTACACAGTGTATGGGGTTCAGGGTTTTAACCTACCTTAATATTAGTTTTTGTATTAATAAATCAAAATTGTAGCTCTACATCACAACATGTATTCTTGATTTCACTTTAAAGCACACAAACAAGGAATAGAGAAGCAGGAAGCATGTGTGAGAGCTGTGCACGGCAGACAACACTGCTGCTTTCTGTCACGGATGACAACTGCAAACGACCACTCAGCAAAATATAAACTCTATAAATTCCATTGCCAGATTGCCTCACAAAACACACTGACAAATTGAAACTCCTGTTAAGCAATTGGAGATGCTTCCTTTGATGTATTCAGTCAGCCATGGCAAAAGACTCCTGTCATGATTGTTAATGACAACTATGGCTCTATAGTGATTATTTTGATAGTATGTTTGATTCTTGTTTTTATCTTGTCCTGATGCCTATTTCTGCTGTATCTACACTAAAACAATGAATTCATTACTCTTACTTAATTTAAAAAAAGTTGTTCCACATGGTTTATTTCATTCAAAGTAAGTTATATTGGGTCGGATTAGTTGGTCTTGAGTTGGATTAGGCCAGATTGATGTAATATAGTGAGTTTAATTTAACTACATTAAATCTTTGTTACACTAAATATTAAGTCTGAAAAAAGCATTGTTTTTCATGTATATTCTACATGATTCTTAAATGAAAGAGAACTGAAATGCAAGAGAACATACAGCACAAGTTATTGTTTTAGATATGTTTCTTGATGTGATTGGGCCCTTACTGCATTTTATTTTAAAGGAATCTTACTCATAAAATGTACTGTATCTGTAACTTAATTAAATGTACTGTATCTGTACATTTTCTGTACAGATACAGTGCTATTTAAAAAGGTTTACAGCAGTACACAATATTATTTTACAACCCATTCTCACTCCAAAGGCGTCAAAAACCGAAGCATGGTCAAGCGCCCCTAGCGTCACTTTTATGACGCCAAATGTGCCTCTTGGCGTCGAATATCGAAGCACTACGACCTTCATTGCTTTCAGTGGGAAACTTTTGGCGTCAGAATTCGACACGACGAGGACATGAGATGTTTATCGCTATGAAATCACGTTCAAGAAGTCTCATTCAGCACACATCGCGATACTTGCTATCAGTTCCACAGTTTGGGTGAGTAGTCGTATATACGCTTTTTTAATACCTTTTATAAATGTATTCTGTCTTATTTATTAATCAGATTAGTGCCATATGTTTAATGGCTGTATCATATCGGTCATCCGCGGCTGTCTTTGAGTTTCATTGCGTTTAAATAAATGAACACAGCTGCTAATTAGTGTGATTAAACTATATCTGTCACCTGACGTGCCATAGACCTTCAATCCGTTTTATATTATTATTAATTTCAGGATCAATGATGTAAGTTGTATTTGTAGTAAAATCATGGTAATCACGACTCTTACAATAGTAATAAATGAAATGTGAAGTTAAAACACAGTAAACGGGACATTAGTAACTGTAACTGTAGTTTTACTATGGTATATTAATAATCAATACAACAATACAATAATCACCAAACCAGCTGTTTGTATCACTGTAATGTTAGTGTTTTTATGTGCTTTTATATGACAGATATCACAGTAATCATATGTTCTGTACCATGCTTTTAATACCTTTTAATGTAAATCCCCCCCCAAAAAAAAAAAAATTAAAAAATTAAAAATAAATAATAAAACATGCATTTTTCCATTTTGCAGTTCATTCATATCAGTTTATATTTAAATATATATTTATATATATTTATTATATCTAAATATTTTGCTCACAGATCATTATTAACATTCTGTATATAATTCAATTTTATTTTCTTCCCCTTTTTTTATTTTTTTGTATATTTTTAGCTGAAAAGACGTAAAGGAAGCCCAGTGGTGTTTCTGGAGAGCTATTCCTTCAGAAATGGAGAAGACAGAAAGCTGCGGAGGCAGATATTTGCAGCAGTAAGTCTGTGATAGTTTGTCCCTTTTATCAAACATTCCTGCTGTTATAGATTGTACAGCATTTGTTGTTTCTTAAACTGTTGCACTGTCCAAATACCCACACTTGCCATCTTTGCACTTGACCACTTGATTACTTATTTGACGTCTTTCCTGTATTTGGCCTAGTGTTCAAGTGAGCATGATGACCACAAGTGTGTGTCGAACTTTTCATGACCTGATGACTGTGTTTCCCAATCCTGGTCCTGGAGAACCCCAGCACTGCATGGTTTTGGTGTCTCTCTTATCTGACAAACACACTTTTGAGGTCTTGGAGTCTTCACTGATGAGCTGATGAGTTGAATCAGGTGTGTTTGATCAGGGAGACATCTCAAATGTGCAGTGTTGGGCTTCTCCAGGACCAGGATTGGGAGCCACTGCCTTATGGGACACTTATGTGTTTACAGAGATTTTTAATATCTAATTATCAATATTTCACATACTGTACATTGGACAGCTTTCCGTGACCTCTTGTGAGATCTCGGCAAAAAGTCTGACGATTTATTCCAAAACATGATGCATGATGGGATACACTAAGCTTTGTATAGCGCTCCGGAGCAGTATTGGAGAGGTTTAGTGTGTGTTAAGGACGCTGTGCTTTGGCATTATTAAGACCGGGCAAAGTCTTGTTCACACACTGTCACGTACACACACTCTCGAGTGGCCAAGACTGCAAGTGTGGGTATCTGGACAGGGTCAAAGTCTTAAAAATGATCCCTAAACAGTCGCACATCACAGTCTTAATAATCCAGTTTAACACTTGTATGATATTGTACAAGCCCCAGGACGGTCTCATCTGACACTATCAAAAGAATTCATATGACTATAGCTTGCTATTAATTACTTGCTTTCAATAATGGATGCATTTAACATTTAATTATACAGCATCTTTACAGAGGTGTAATGTACAAGTTGCACGTAATTAATAATATTTCCTTCCTTCTGTCTTACAGGATTTTTTGCAGATAATGCTAGTTCTCCATCATGCACAAGGACTCACCTCGTTAACTCTTTTTCCCCCGCACACACAGAAATGGTCCCTGGATCAGTGATTAGACTTTGCAGTGGTTTGATTTTTGCAGAAGATGTAACTTTGTTTTAATTATAAGCTCATAATGAATACATTACAGAACCAGTGATGAAAACAATAGTTAAACATAGTATTTTTCGTATTGATAAAGCATTTTGTTCTCTTTTTCAAGCTTCATACAGTAAACTTTTTAGACTTTAATTAAGAGTTTTAGTAAAGGAGATATTCATACACAGTCATCCCCTAGCTCCAGTCATGAAGTGAAATCATGATGTTATGTCAAAGCTAGCAGGTGTTTGTTTTCCTGAACACTTTCTCTGTCTTTCATTGTTCAGACAATCAGTGTTTATTTGATGCTGTGCTGATAGAGTTTTATAGATGATATTGCACACTTGACATTTATGTCTTCATGGTGTTTTTTGTGAGTTTGAAACATTTACATTGTGTTGTATAACATTTTGGTCAATTTAATTTTTAAAATAATTTATCTTTTTCCAGTGTTCTCTGAAAGACATACTGTATTTACTGTTTTGTATTTTAATAAAAGCATTTTCATTTGCATACTGAAAATAGTTAATGTTTACAACATAACTGCCTTTTTATTCTTTATGGTGGCAAAAACGAGCTTGGTGACAGAGGATGCAGTGTAGTAATTTGGGCATGTTGTCTTTAAATGAGTTTGACATATCAATAAATAATGGAAGATCCTTACAAAAATATGCATGTTCATTATGCTTTATGTATTTATTTGTTCATTCATTCATTCATTCATTTATAATTTCTGTTTTTATTCCTAGAGTTCAAATGGTAGAGAATGGTAAATCACAGAAACACAAATGTGAACAATTTTAACTTTAAAACACAATGTAATATACAATGTAAATTTTAGAAGCACATCATTTGATTAGTAAATATATTTGTCTTTGGTCAAAAAATAAATAAAAATCTTAAAAATGTGTCTTATATTTAAGACATATTGGGCATGTGCACATCAATATTGCCCAATTTTTTTCAAGTTGAACAACGGAGGAAGGTGAAGACGTTAATAAAACATAATCTAATAAGTAGCAAGCTTAATCTATTGTTAACCGAATCTATCCCTTCAGCCGAAAAACGAAAGACATCGGTCATAAATGGATGAGGAAGTGTGACACCGCTGCTCAGCTTTGATGTCATTGGCTATGAATTTTCAGGACAGTCTGTGGTTGGACTATCTTTTAACCCATATTAAACAGCGCATCATGTTGAAAAGTATGTTTTGCTGCTATCATCACATTAGTAATATATTAAGTCAACAATGAAGTGTTGCTATCTTGAGAAAAATGACATCTTTAGCGAGATCCTATTCCTAACCCTAAGCATAACTTCAATGAACTACAAAAAACAGCCCCCTAGTGTTGCCTTTCCATAGGTAGAACGACGGAGGCTTGTGGGTAATGAAGTTTAAAACTTTTTATTAACGAAACGAAATAAATTATTTATTTTAAGGAAAACTGGACATCTAAATATGTTCATTGTGCAAACCTCCATGATATATTTGAGAGGCAGGCTGAAATGTGGTATTTTACAGTGAGCAATATTTAAAATGCCTTTATGCCAGCTTTCCATTTATTTCTGAAAACTGAGCTCAACATTATTTTATCAGCATAGCATAAGTAATAATCCTGCCCATTTCCTCTTTAGTATGTTAATTGCACTCTGATTTACAGCCATTTGAAATGTACAGTTTTGGGCTCTTCCGGGGGGTGCTACTGGGCCCCTGGGGGTAGAAGGGCAGTAAAACCTACATATATGTATTCTCCTCATCATGGACAACAAACTGAGCTGAGTCACATTTATATCTGACAGTTTTCACAGTCCTCTGTTTTCTAATTCTTACATCATTGCTATTATACCTTTTGACAGGACATTGTGAGGCCATCTGATGAAACATGGAAAAATTAGAAAGAAATGATTTAATAATGAAAATAATAGATTATTTCTTTGATTTTTTAAGTAAATGGCAAGAAATATAATGGATGAACCTGCAACAACTTGCCTTTATCTATTCCCCACTGTAAAGCAGTAATCAAGGACAGTGTATACACATTGTGATACTTCACTATTACACAAGGACAAATTCATGCAGTGCTAAGAATATTAATTTATATATATATATATATATATATATATATATATATATATATATATATATATATATATATATATATATATATATATAACTAATTAGCAAAAATCAGTGTAAAAATGTCCTCCTCACCCTCACTGTATCTTGCTCCTCAGGTGCTGGACATCAGTAATGTGTGTGCTCTTGGTTTTAATGCATTACTAGATCCACGTTGATCATTCCTGCTACATTCTCAGTTATCCCTCAAGTGTTTGTAACAATAAAGCCCATGGCACCATCTTGTAATGCAGAATAATTAATCTCGTAACTCCCTTTATTTCACAAAAAATTTGCATATTTGTTACTAAAATATAAAAAAATTACTTTCTGGTGTACTGATGTCCCAGATGTTATTAATCCGATCAAAAATGTTTATGTCTTAAATAAAAAATAATCCCAATAATTAATATGTCGTTTTTCCAAGTCTAAAATAAACACATATGAGCCTACCTAGTAAAATTATGTATTTACCAAGAATCTTCAGAACACAATATTCAGCATTTTCATTTTATTGAAGCATAGACTATAAAGTTGATAAAGTAGCATCAAGACAAATAAGATTCAATGAAAATAATTATCATCAAAAATACATTAACCTCATATATAAATCAGTTCTCACAGATGAGTGATGAAATGTCCTTAAAAGTCACACAGTCCCATCCAGTCAACTGTGATACAGATCATGTGATACATATAAGACATGTGATACGGTTTCAGAAAATAATGATTCCCATCATCAGATCTAAACTGGTTTCATCTCCCCATCGTGTTCTTCTTCTCTCGTGTCTGGAAACAGTTTGTGGTTGATATCCAGCACTGATGTGGTGTAGCTTCTCTCAGCCAGAGGATCTCTCAGTCCTAAGATCCCAGACCTGGTCAAAGTGAAACAAGCAATCCAGATGAAGTTGTTTAATGGACAGAGAGTTCAGCTTATGTTCTGTGTGATTTTAGCAGGGTGAGCAACTATGACCCTTGTAGTACTGTACACTTACCATTCTTCAAGCTGCTTTTAGACCTTTTGAGAAGCTTTTTCTCTGAAGAGAATTTACCACATCCTCTTCTTTCAGTCCTTTCAAGAGCATCACTTGATCAAAACCCCTCATATGGCTGATGAGATCATCTGTAAAAATTAAAATACTGCAATAAAAATGTCATTCTGCAAGAATTAAGAAAAAAGTTACAGAGGCAAAGGTCTTGCTCATGAGACTGCATTAGCATGTGTACTTCTCAGAGACTCTAGAATTCATCTATTGTTGCAGTAAATGTGTTTTCTTCCTCTAGAATCTTTCTCCAAAGTTCCTGACTTCTCTCACAAACGTGTTTTAGTCTGTGCAGTGCAAGGCCTGGCTTCGAACCAATCAACTATCAATTCACAATTTATAACATAACATTTAGAAAACAATGAAATAAATGTACATTGGTGTTTATATCAACTAAACCAATTTCATGAGACTTGTCTACTCTTAAAACAGGTGGTGTGTTTTTAAAAACATATTAAAAATGTCCAGTCACACTTTGCTAACATGCTGTAATTGTAATAGTATAAAAAGAAATCAAGGCTGACATGACCAGTTCTGTGAGAGATCATCATAAAATGTTGTATAACACAGCATTGCTTCAACACACACATACCAGAGGACTTCTGTTTGTTTGAGCACAAGATGGCCATCTTCATTTCTCATCCTGAGCAAATCATTTCCTTGGTCTTCCTTCTCTTCTGTGAAACAAGATAATCTCTACTTACTCCTTGTGCAATTAACATTGCTCATTAAACATAATTAAGTTAATTTAAAATAAGATTAAGACCAGAGCATTTGATGAGTAAATGTTGATTAAAAAATATTCTAAACAAATGTACCTGGGAAGAGCTGATCATGGCAAGATTCGCTGAGACTCAGTAATAGCTCTTTTAGTTTTTAGGAAGGTTTGTGAGGGTTGGCTCTTGAGTGAGCTGTTGAGCTTGATATTTCAGACCTGAAAAAGAAGAACAGCATTATCTCAAAAAAATCCTGTAAGACAGAAGGAAGGAAATATTATTAATTACGTGCAACTTGTACATTACACCTCTGTAAAGATGCTGTATAATTAAGCAAGTAAAGCAAGAAAGCAAGTAATTAATAGCAAGCTATAGTCATATGAATTCTTTTGATAGTGTCAGATGAGACCGTCCTGGGGCTTGTACAATATCATACAAGTGTTAAACTGGATTATTAAGACTGTGATGTGCGACTGTGTTTAGGGATCATTTTTAAGACTTTGACCCTGTCCAGATACCCACACTTGCAGTCTTGGCCACTTGAGAGTGTGTGTACGTGACAGTGTGTGAACGAGACTTTGCCCGGTCTTAATAATGCCAAAGCACAGCGTCCTTAACACACACTAAACCTGTGTCCCATAAGGCAGTGGCTCCCAATCCTGGTCCTGGAGAAGCCCAACACTGCACATTTGAGATGTCTCCCTGATCAAACACACCTGATTCAACTCATCAGCTCATCAGTGAAGACTCCAAGACCTCAAAAGTGTGTTTGTCAGATAAGAGAGACACCAAAACCATGCAGTGCTGGGGTTCTCCAGGACCAGGATTGGGAAACACAGTCATCAGGTCATGAAAAGTTCGACACACACTTGTGGTCATCATGCTCACTTGAACACTAGGCCAAATACAGGAAAGACGTCAAATAAGTAATCAAGTGGTCAAGTGCAAAGATGGCAAGTGTGGGTATTTGGACAGTGCAACAGTTTAAGAAACAACAAATGCTGTACAATCTATAACAGCAGGAATGTTTGATAAAAGGGACAAACTATCACAGACTTACTGCTGCAAATATCTGCCTCCGCAGCTTTCTGTCTTCTCCATTTCTGAAGGAATAGCTCTCCAGAAACACCACTGGGCTTCCTTTACGTCTTTTCAGCTAAAAATATACAAAAAAATAAAAAAAGGGGAAGAAAATAAAATTGAATTATATACAGAATGTTAATAATGATCTGTGAGCAAAATATTTAGATATAATAAATATATATAAATATATATTTAAATATAAACTGATATGAATGAACTGCAAAATGGAAAAATGCATGTTTTATTATTTATTTTTAATTTTTTAATTTTTTTTTTTTGGGGGGGGGATTTACATTAAAAGGTATTAAAAGCATGGTACAGAACATATGATTACTGTGATATCTGTCATATAAAAGCACATAAAAACACTAACATTACAGTGATACAAACAGCTGATTTGGTGATTATTGTATTGTTGTATTGATTATTAATATACCATAGTAAAACTACAGTTACAGTTACTAATGTCCTGTTTACTGTTTTAACTTCACATTTCATTTATTACTATTGTAAGAGTCGTGATTACCATGATTTTACTACAAATACAACTTACATCATTGATCCTGAAATTAATAATAATATAAAACGGATTGAAGGTCTATGGCACGTCAGGTGACAGATATAGTTTAATCACACTAATTAGCAGCTGTGTTCATTTATTTAAACGCAATGAAACTCAAAGACAGCCGCGGATGACCGATATGATACAGCCATTAAACATATGGCACTAATCTGATTAATAAATAAGACAGAATACATTTATAAAAGGCATTAAAAGAGCGTATATACGACTACTCACCCAAACTGTGGAACTGATAGCAAGTATCGCGATGTGTGCTGAATGAGACTTCTTGAACGTGATTTCATAACGATAAACATCTCATGTCCTCGTCGTGTCGAATTCTGACGCCAAAAGTTTCCCACTGAAAGCAATGAAGGTCGTAGTGCTTCGATATTCGACGCCGAGAGGCACATTTGGCGTCATAAAAGTGACGCTAGGGGCGCTTGACCATGCTTCGGTTTTTGACGCCTTTGGAGTGAGAATGGGTTGTATTTTACCACAGATCCATGGGCGGATTGGGCATCTGGCAATTCTAGCAAAATTCACAAATTGTCTCGTTGGGCTGCTGTACAACGTGGGCCGGCCCATTTCATAAATATATATAAATGAACTATAGTAAATGTACTTAGCCCAAGCAAAAAGCCTGCGTGGGCCACTTGAGTCAAAAACTGTAATTAATTTAGCGTGCTTTGGCTCAGTGCAGTGGCTCAAAAGCACTCGTCAATGTCAAAATGTTTGAAATATCCAATCAAAGGGAAGAAGGGGGGATTTACTGTTAACAGAGGTGAGCTGCGCGGCACTTAAATGCGAGCTGAGGTAAGGTAAGTAGCTAAATACGATGCAAAAATTCTGCAATATTTGTAGGCCAAATATATCATTAATATATTGATAATATGTTGGCCTAAAGTATCATTCTCAAACTTACTCTTGAACATTGTAAATCAGAAGTCTTTCACTTTCAAGTGCCGTGATTAGGAAATTTATATTAGGCTACAATAAAAAAATTATTTGCTATTTCACATGCATTATTTTTACATACACTGGCGGTCAAATGTTTGAAATCATTACGATTATTTATTTATTGATTGTGATCAAAAATACAGTAAAAATAATAATATGAAATATTGAAGTTAAAAATAGTTTTTCTGTTACAGATATTTTGAAATGTAATTTATCTCTGTGATTAAAGCTGAATTTTCATCATCATTACATCAGTCTTCAGTATCACATGGTTCTTCAGAAATGATTCTAATATGTTGTTTTGCTGCTTTTACTGCCAGAAGCCGGCCGGTGGGCTCCTCCCTCAACACCCTCAATGACGGTGCAGCGAAGGGGTATTCGGGAATCCCGTCGGTGGTGCGGGCGGCAGCTGCAAAATTGTGTCCTAATTCCACCTCCTCCTGACGTGGAGACCCGGTGCTTCCTTCCCAGGCCTGTAGGCACTCATCTAGTCTGACCGGCAGTGTCTATGCGGCTTGCGGTGAAGCTGCTTCCACCTTACACGCCATGGCGTTACTGCAGGTGCACCAGGCTAAGGCACTGAAGGACCTGCACGAGGGTGGTCACGATTCAGCGCTTCTGGAAGAACTCTGAACCGCCACTGACCTTGTGCTTTGAGCGACAGAGGTCACCGCGAGTTCACTGGGTCGTGCAATGTCCACATTAGTGGTCCAGGGGCGCCATCTTTGGCTGGGTCTGGCAGACATGAGGGACATCGACAAGGTCCAGGTTCTCAATGCCCCTGTGTCCCAGACTGGCCTCTTCGGCGACCCAGTCGAGAGCTTTGCCCAGCATTTCTCGGATGCCCAGAGGCAGTCTGAGGTGATCCAACACATCCTGCACCGGTGGGCAGCTGCTGCCTCCACTCGCCCACTGGCCGCAGTGCCCCAGCCTGCTCGTCACCGAGGGCAGCCCCCTGCATCCGCCCCCGCTCACGCGACACATCTTCAGCAGCCTCCAAGTGGTGCCGTAGAGCTGGGTGCAGGCAGGCTGCCCCTCCCGTCCTGGCCCCCATCAAACCTGGCAGTGAGCAGTAGAGAAAGAGGCCCCAGGATGGATGACCCAAAGAGAGGTAGCTGCTTTCTGGGGGATGGTGAAGGCAATTCTCCCACCCCTGGAGGAGGGCCAGGCGGAGAATCTGGAAATCTCGACGGGAGAGCAATTTTATCCCTCTCTGGGTCCCAGGAGGGCACGGAGAGTTGCGAATGGTTCGGAGCCGCTCAGGTAGACCTGTTTGCTTCTCCAGAGACCTCTCACTGCCAGTTGTTCTACTCCCTGATCGATGGAACTCTCGGCATGTACACACTGGCACACAACTGGCCGTGGGACCTACGCAATTATGCATTTCTCCCAGTGAGCCTTCTCGCACAGACACTGTGCAAAGTCCGGGAGGACAAGGAGCAAGTCTTTCTAGTAGCGCCTTATTGGCCCACGCGGACCTGGTTCCCTGAACTAGTGTTCCTCGTGACAGCCCCTCCTTGGCCAATTCCTCTGAGGAAGAATCTACTGACTCAGAGATGGGGCACCATTTGGCACCGGCATCCAGAACTTTGGAAATTTCATGTCTGGTCCCTGGACGGGATGCGGAGGTTCTAGTTGACCTACCCCAAGAGGTAGTGAACACCATCACTTCGGCAAGAGCACCGTCTACGAGACACGCTTATGCCTTGAAGTGGAACCTGTTCGTTGAGTGGTGTTCTTCTCGCCGAGAAGACCCCCAAAGATGCCCGATTGCAGTCATGCTGTCCTTTTTGCAGCAAGGGCTGGAACGAAAGCTGTCTCCCTCCACCCTCAAAGTCCAGGTTGCTGCTATTGCTGCATACCATGACCCCGTGAATGGGAAGTCTTTGGGTAAGCATGACCTCATTGTCAGGTTCCTTAGAGGGGCCAGGAGGTTAAATCCTTCCCGGCCCCCCTCTATACCCTCTTGGGACCTGACTCTAGTGCTAAATCACTAAATCACTACAGCAGGGCCCATTTGAGACTTTGCAAGCAGTTGAGCTAAAAGTTTCTTTGCATTGAAAACTCTGCTCTTGCTTGCACTGGCCTCCATCAAGAGGGGGAACCTGCATGCATTTTCTGTCGACGATTTGTGCCTATTTTTTCGGGCTGGCTGACTTCCAGGTTATCTTAAGCCCCCTGCCTGGCTACGTGCCCAAGGTTCAAACTACACCCTTCAAAGACCAAGTGGTGTCTCGGCTCCTCAGCCAAAACCTGGTATGCATTGCACCTGCTGCCTTCTTATACTCACGCAGTGATCAACGGCAGCTGGATGCAATAATTGCATGCCAATGTGCATTGGCTCCTTTAGTTTACACTCGAAGTAGATTGGTCTATCCAAGCGATATCCCATATTTGTCAGTCACCGACATGGCGACTCCGTACCCTCCTTCAGGGAACAAGGGTTACCATACGTAACCGAGACGTTACCTGTTCTGAATTCACTGTCAACCACAGCGTTTTTGGATTTCTGCTTTATAAAGTCATACAATAAAATTGTGTGAGGAACAACATTCAGTCAGTACATATGATACTGAACAATACTCCAAATTTAATACAATTAAGACAATACTCTGATTAAGAATCTGCCATGGAAACAGGGATTTTAGATTACCTTAATCCGGCTCAAATCATAATCGAAGTAAACACTAATCAAATTAAGACATGTGGAGTATTCCTAACTTAGTCGCATTATTGAAGTGCAATACACACCTTAAAGGGTTGGTTCACCCAAAAATGAAAATTATGTCATTAATAACTTACCCTCATGTCGTTCCAAACCAGTAAGACCTCCATTTATCTTTGGGACACAGTTTAAGATATTTTAGATTTAGTCCGAGAGCTCTCAGTCCCTCCATTGAAACAGTGTGTATGGTATACAGTCAATGTCTAGAAAGGTAAGAAAAACATCATCAAAGTAGTCCATGTGACATCAGAGGGTCAGTTAGATTTTTTTGAAGCATCGAAAATACATTTTGGTATAAAAATAGCAAAAACTACGACTTTATTCAGCATTATCTTCTCTTTCGTGTCTGTTGTGAGAGAGTTCAAAACAAAGCAGTTTGTCATATCCGGTTCGCGAACAAATCATTCGATGTAACCAGATCTTTTTGAACCAGTTAGAAAAATCGAACTGAATCGTTTTAAACGGTTCGATCTCCAATACGCATTAATCCACAAATGACTTAACCTGTTAACTTTTTTAATGTGGCTTACACTCACTTTGAGTTCAAACAAACTAATATCCCGGAGTAATTCATGTACTCAAAGAGTACACTGACTGAACTGCTGTGAAGAGAGAACTGAAGATGAACACTGAGCCGAGCCAGATAATGACTCATTCACGAGTCAAGAACCGTTTCTGTCAGACGTGTCCGATTTGAGAACTGATGATACTGTGCATGTGTGATTCAGCGTGAAACAGACTGACACACAGAGTGTCTGAACCGAAGTTCAGAGTTTTCTTCAACCGGTTTATTGAATCGAACTGTCCGAAAGAACTACTGGTGATCCGAAAACCGATGCAACCAGTTCTTGACTCGTGAACGAGTCATTATCTGGCTCGTCTCGGTGTTCTTCTTCAGTTCAGTCAGTGTACTCTTTGAGTACATGAATTACTCCGGGATATTGGTTTGTTTGAACTCAGAGGGAGTGTCAGCAAAGTTAACAGCTTAAGTCATTTGTGGATTAATGCGTATTGGATACGAGAACCGTTTTAAATTATTCAGTTCTATTTGGTGAACTGGTTCAAAAAGATCCGGTTACATCGAATGATTCATTCGTGAACCGGATATGACAAGCTGCTTTGTTTTGAACTCTCTCACAACAGACACAGAAGAGAAGACAATGTTGAATAAAGTCGTAGTTTTTGCTATTTTTAGACCAAAATGTATTTTTGATGCTTCAAAATATTCTAACTGACCCTCTGATGTCACATGGACTACTTTGATGATGTTTTTCTTACCTTTCTGGACATGGACAGTATACCGTACACACAGTTTCAATGGAGCTCTCGGACTAAATCTAAAATATCTGAAACTTTGTTCCGAAGATAAATGGAGGTATTACTGGGTTGGAACGACATGAGGGTGAGTTATTAATGACATCATTTTCATTTTTGGGTGAACTAATGCTTTAATCACACTATTACCATCGTTTAGGACTTTTCGCTACATTTTGTAAAAGTATACACAAACGGCAGTGATCAACAGTTTGACGGCAAACAAAAGAATGGCTTCAACAATGCATTTTTACTTTGCATGTGTAGCATGATAAATAATTAACTGCACTTGAAGCTTTCAGTAAAAAAAATAAATAAAAATGAAACACCCAAACTAAAGATCCACGAACTAAAAACATGTCAAATGGGAACATGAAAGGAATATCCTAAAAGCAGCTTATATTAACACTTTAATTGTATTATTGTCTTATTCAGAATAAGGCAAATAATTAGATCACTGATGTCCATATAAACATAGTCATTGTTATTCTTTATTACCTAGAAACCTTTATTCTTGAATGAATCAGCTATTTAGATGAAGTAATCTGACCAAATAACTCTTTACTGTAACTCTTTTTTAGTTTCATATTGTGAGATTATGATCTGATTTTTCAAAATTAATTTCATTTTTCAATATTTATATATTAAAAAAATATATAAGTTACACTATCAAAATATTTCTTTTAAAAGCTGCTTTATTGAAAATCTTTTCTCATCAACCACAATATTGACTTTATCTTTTGCAGGGTAATTTCTCAGCCAAAATGTTAATTAATTAATCGGCACATCATGTAATTTATTAGCGTAAAAAAATATATATTTACTTGACAGCCCTACTAAAAACATGTACAGCAGCATTAGCTGATGCTGGAAAAATTGAAGTTGTGCTGACCAGGTAAAACCACTTAAGAACAGGAGCTGGTGCACTTACTACAAGCCTATCATTTACTAGCAACCTGCTGACAGCCTCAGGGTTATTAATAGTTCTTGCCGAAATGAAAGTAAACATAACCTTGCCTTGGAGGAACTGTCTGTCTTCTTTAATGTGTCAGGTAATAATGGCCGTACTTAGTTCCCTCACAAAGATAAATTGGCGCAGGCAAAGAGCGCTAGGCAACTCTACCATTCTCCTCTGGCTAAATGAAAAACTCATCCCAAGGGAAGAAATAGTTTAAAACATCTTAGGGAAGCACTGTTCAGCTGTATTAATCAGCAGAACCGCACCATTAAAAATGAGCTGTTTAGATAAATCAATTAGGTAAAGAATGGCAATGCTTCTCCATTTCCGCAAGATTGGTAAGCAATTATATCACACTAGTGGCATTGTATAATGTTGGCTTGTGGCTAGATATTCCAAATAGCGTTTATTTGAAAGTTTATTCTAGTGTCTTGCCCCATTTTAAAATAAATTACAGATAAACATGATTTTTGGTTGCATTTAAAAAACAAAATGTATTTTATTTTTTTTACAGAAAAAAAATTAATAAAGGGACAGTAAAAAAAATTATACATTTACTTGGAACACACAAGAAGAGAAGATGCTATATTGTTAATACAATGATTCAATGGGATCCACTGTTGTTTCTCATCTCAGTAATTTTCATCATGGACAAAACATTCTCAAAATTATCTTAGTTGTGTTTTACAGAAGAAAGAAAGTTATATAGTTTGGGGGGTAAACAATGACATAATTTACATTTTTGGGTGAACTATCCCTCATTTTTGAAGCAAGATATATTTACTCAAGAAGCATCTCTTTAATGCAAGTGTAGTTTATCTTACTGTGTAGGCAGACTTGTTTGAAGTATGAGACAAAAGATACGAAGACAAAATACTCATCAATGGCATGCAGCAGTGAATGCTCTATACCCAAGCCATTTGAGAGACTGTTTGCGGGAACTGGATAATTAATATAAACCCTGCTATAAATTCCCTTGTCATTTGATGTGTAGGGTAAAGCTTACATAATTAAACGTTGGGAATATCTATGAAAAGTCAGCAAATTGCTTTTTCAAACTAAAAACTGCTGTTGCTGCCAGATCACAATTATCAAAAAATCAAAATGTATTTGATGCAAACAACTAAAATAAATCAAATAAACAAAAAAATCATATACATACAGTTTCTTGCACATACCAATCGTTTCTCTTCATAAGACCTAAGCCACAGGTGCTTCATTTTCCTTTTACTGCATATACATTTTCTTGACTCTAAAGTGCTGGTATCCGCTGACCTGCAGTTATAAATCATCATGGGCCATGGTTCCAACAAATAGTCTTCTTTACTGGTAAATTAAAAAAAACAAAAAGGTAAACTAACAGCATATTTTCAATTTTGGTAAACTTTGGGCCGGTTCATCACACAAAGCTGTTTTATTGCTTTTTTTTATTGTACTATTTTGTTATGTTTTCCTTTGTTGAATTTTATTGAGGTTTTCAAAAGATCCATGAACATTCTTTAAAAATGTATCATTTTGCACACCACACAAAAAATAACATCATATGGGTTTGAAGCAAATCATGACTGAATTTTATCCCTTTAGGTGTTTCCAATTTTGGAGAAGCCGTCATTAAGGGGTTTTGTGTTCTGTTGAACATTGTCTCAGAGACTGTATGAATGGCAATTTAAAGCTGCACAGAGCAGAGAAGGGTTGATGGCTGGGAATTAATGCCTGTACTTTGAAAGCAGGTCTGCTCTTTCTGATGAAATCAGTGTTCTTTACAAAGCGCCTGGGAAATGGATTTTTCCACAGGTGCCAATAGCTTCTCTAAATGGCCACATGCTCTAATATGTCTTGATGATTGACCATTTTCCTGAACACTCTGGGGGAGAGTTGCAGGGAATATAAGCATCAAGACTGTGTGATGGAGGTGCTGAGTCTGTAGAGGTGCTTTTATAAAAGTCAAGGGAGTACATGTGCACTTAATGTGTGATGGTACTTCAACTTATTTCTGACTTTGAGAATTTAACACAAACTAATTATTTCTTACCTGTGAAGAGAGATGCTTTTGTTCTGTATACATCAGCGTCTATGTTGTTAGTCCTCACTATAAGCTTCACTTGGTTTATGTTCTATACACAGGTGCTTTATTTTTCTTTTGAAAGAGATATTACAGTATTTTGAGAACTATATTGTAAATTATTTGAATATAGATCACTCAAATGCATGTTCAAATAACATGATGATTTTATGTTGGCAGGATTCAGTCGGGGTCATATCTCAGCACTGGTTGGTTCACACTCATTCTGGCCATGGACATGTGCAAGGAGATCCGAGTCTACGGCATGATCAATGACACATACTGCAAGTAAGACTGACATGCAATCTATTACTTGACAATGGGCTTTAAAGTGCCTCACCTGTTTCCAGAGTGAAAAAGGACAGCTGAGCTGATACAGAGCAGTGCTGTGGGCTTCTTTTAAACATTGTCCATCCTGCCATAATACAGACATACACGCAAATATATTTGCTTCAGAATTTTTCTCTAGTTATCATTTTAGACCATGTATTGACGCAATATGTTTTAGCATACAACACCAAAAAAAAAAATGTGTCTGAACACAATAGCAGTATGATTTGCTGCATGATAGGAGTAGCACTATAATCAGTTCCATTTAGTGATCAGGTATTTCTTTTATATTTGGTTCATTAATTTGAAAATAAATTCAGTAGTGTCTCGTTTTGAAGGCTGCATACTCCGGAGGTTGCATTTGTCAGTCGCATACATCATTGAAGCTGTCTCGTTTTAGAAATGTAACCATTACATTCCAAAGAAAGAAATTGCAGTAATGTATTCCTCAAAATTACAGTTTGTTTTACAATAATTACTTTTCTGAAAGGGCACATCTTGGATGAAGTACGCAGCCAACAATTGTGACCTTCTGAGGGCACAGGCTATGAATGAAACATTACAAAAACATTACAAAAGTGACACCTTTTAGAATTTTAAGATCAGGTTAAATTTAAAGGGGTCATATTATGTTTTTTTTTAAAGATAATTATTTGGTGTATTTGGTGTAACAGAATATGTTGCCATGCTTCAATGCAAAAAAAAAAAAAAAAACACTGTACATTATAGTAGGTCCTCTATGCCCTGCCTCTCTCAAACGCGTCATTTTCTACAAAGTTCCTCCTTCTGACAAGCGCAGTCTGCTCTGATTGGCCAACTGATCCAGTCCGTTGTGATTGGCTGAATACTGCAAGCACTCGTCGGAAATGTAATTCCCCATTCCATAATCGTGAGCATCTTCTTTCAAAATAAATGTAATAATTAATAATGTAATAATGTCCTTAGTTTTACCATAAGTTCAAGACTGAAAGGGGAACAGAGTGGAGTTACAGACACAGTGATGAAGCTCTTATGTGTTTGCAGTACACAAGCCACTTGACTCTCTCTCTCTCTCTCTCTCTCTCTCTCACACACACACACTCACACACACACACACGCATGCGTGTACACACACACACGCAATGCAAAACTCTGCATTGGGACATTCAATAGCAAATACTTAAACTAATAACAAAAAATACTTCCAGTAGCAGATTCAGAAACGCCAGATTGTCGTAGCAAAGTCAGAATTACCTCCTCTCCTAGGTTCATGAAACGGTCGTCCATAAAATGCATTACTGTTTTGTTGTAAGTAATCGTAAAGATTCCTAAATGCATCTACTTTTGGAATACCAAATAAAATGTTTTTACTTTCACCTAGATACACACAGCATCTCCCTGACATGGCTGCTTCAACATTAACTGTGGTTGCTGAAACCAAGCCTTTTTTCTTTGCGTGAACATTTGGGCGGCATTACACAAATATTTCTACATAGTGACATAGACATGTGGGGGCGTGTTTGAATGAGCCATTTTAGGGGGGCATGGCAAAGTCTTAACTTTGATAAAGAATATCTCTTTGGATTTGAGACTTTAGTCTTTGTATCCTTACAGATCTTCTTTATGCACCAAGAGCTTGTAACACCTCAAAGAGAAAGTAAAAAATGTAAATGCATTATATGACCCCTTTAACTTATTTTGTCTTCTTGGACATCTACCAAGTATGGGAAACTATCATCTGTAGCCTCTGAAGGGCAGTACTAAATGAAAAATATGATATTTAGACAAAATAAGAAAAAAGTACACATCTCCATTACCGATATATAGTTTTGCCAATATTTTCGGCTGATATGAGCCTGTCGCCGATATATATCGGAATCGGCAAATATGCTGTCGATATGCAATTTTTTTTTTTTTACAGAACATATAATGCAGATAAAATGCTTGAAATTGTGTAATTAGTTTGTCCAGCAGAGCATGCTCCATAGTTTGCTACTGGAGACCTGTATGAATCGCTTTAAAGCTTAAGTTTAAGCTTAAGTTTAAGTTTAAAGCTTTATAGAAAACCATTGAAACTTTGAATGGTCATATCCCCGTAACAGCACAGTCATTCCGAACCAAAGTCGGGATCCCTTCAGCTTGAGGAACCCTCTCGAATGCGAATTGAGTTTATATCTAGAGGCCCTCTTTTGAATGAGACCTACCCTGCGTCGATAGGCTCCGGGTTCGGGAGTTGCGGGTGGTTAAATTTGTGGTCCGGCGCCGACTGAACGATCCCTTTATGTACACATTAAATTCAAAGAGCATTAAAATGCGCGAGACGTGAATTTATATTGTATTTATTTACAGAGGTATTTTATATCACACTTCACTTCACTTTTTTTTAACAAAGTCACAAAGTAATTACTTATTCAAACAAAGTGCCTACTCATAGTGTAGGCAGTTTCAAAAGCTGTTGAATGCTTGAATCTGATTAGTTAAAAGAATGTTCAACCAATCGGAGGTGTTTAAATATTTTCATATGGCTAAAGTTGTTCCTGGCAGGTATTGACCACATTACATATCCATATCACTTCAGTGTACTGTATGGCCATATACACATTTTTTCAAAGGTCTTTACAGCCTAAAATATTTAGGGGCCCACAACCAGTCTTCGTTACTGTCCACCACTGACCATACTGAATGTTTAAAAATAACTGTTAATTTGGTTAATTTCCATAGTTATTTTATCAGAATAAAATGTTTAGACAGATCATGGTGTAAGGTTTTTCTAGATTCGTTAAATTAACAGTATTAAGATTAATAATGTAGATTAAATATTGATTTAAGTTAAAGTATATTTTGATGGGGATATAATAACAAATATTGACCTGGTCAAGTGGTTAGTATTTAGCTGATTACACCTGAAACAATCTTTTCAATAGAACTATTGTTTCATTTTCTTTTATTTTTTAAGGAGGAAAGCAAAATAATTTTCAAAAAAAAAAAAAATTGGCTTGTTTGTTGTCTGGTGTTCTATGCATGTCTCTGGACACTGTGTATTAATAGTTAACTGGTAGCATATAAACCCCTTTACCAAGAATCTCACACCATGGTTCCATTTTAATGATAGTGTCCTTAAGAACCTCATGTCCAGCCCCCATCCCACTGCAGATAGACATAGGCAATAAGTGCACTGATGTGATTAGTGTGTCTGTAAAGTAGCTATTATAATCTGTTTTCCCAGCCATTTATTCATTCTGCTCTCCCTTTCAAAACAATGAGCAATTTTAATTTCACAGCAACTCCCAGTCACCTGTAAAGACTGGCAAATGAGAAAACAGTGTCTACAACAAAGTCATTTTGATGAAAGGCGGTTCAGCTGGGAAGTATCTATTTTAGCATAATGTGCTGAGATGTTGTTGAAATTGACCTCGCTGGATCTCTTGTAATTAAAATTCAACAGGTGCTACTGGGAGAGAAAAATTTAATCTATTTGTGAGGGGGAAAAATGCCTTCTGAGCTTCCATTTCTCCAAAGGAATGCTCTTTAGGGACTCAGAGCACTCAGTCTTTGAATAAAAAGTATCAATGGGTTAAAGCTCTAACACCTTCAAAACTGCTACAGGCTTCCCAGTCTTTATTGTGCACAATTCATCTGTGCATTACTGAGGAAAAAATCATCCTAGTTTTTCTGTTGTTGTTTTTTTCTTCTCTTTCACTCAGAAATATGTAATGTTGAAATGAAATACATTGCAATAGCCTTTTGAAATATACTGAAATTGGCACCTTATGGCATGATTTATTGTGATGGAATAAAAAAGTAACATTTATTTATTTTTACATTTTAGATCAGAAGGCTACAGGAAGGTGCCGTACCACTACTATGAAGCAGGAAGTCGCGACGAATGTGCCGAATACCTCTTGCATGAGAGCGCCCCTTATGGTGGCCACCGGTTCATCACAGAGAAGGCTGTTTTTGCAAAGTGGGCTAAGACGCACCCTATCAAGTTTTTAAACCCCGAGTGGCAGCTGTCATGACCAGGACTCCCATTCATTCAGAATATCCCTTGATACTACAGCTCTATTGGCTTGTCCCTCCTGCATTGTAAAGTAATACTCACAATGGCTAAACAAATCATTCCAAATGCAATTTCAAATGGAAGTTGTCTAGATTTCAAACAGTGAAGTTAGAATCCTGTCGTGACCACGAGGAGAGGTTTCTAATGAGACTTGTGTTGATCCTGGTGTGATCAAATAGTGGATTTTGCATGGTCTATTTTATTCTCATCTGGATAATCAAGTAGTGTATGTTTTCCAGACGCACACGTATTGCAGAATAGATCTACAAAGAACGTCACATCCTTGCTTTAGCTTTTATTACCTTGAAGGGGCTCACTTTAGGGCTGGTTGATATACCAAATTATTTATAAAGTTATATTTCAGTATTTTTCAGCTTTTTGATTATATTTTCTATATATTTTTATTTATATATTTGCTCTTAAATGGGTTCACATTTTTGCATTTAAAGACACAATGAAAGTTGAATGAAAAAAGTGCAAAGTTTAGATAATTTTTTTTAAAGTTACACTTTTTTTTAGACTGCTTTTTCACTTAGAAACGATTTCAACTAAACATCCATTGTAGCCCCTTAGATTTAAAAGGATCTAATGAAGTTTAGACTTTAGTAATGCTACTAAATCAGATAAAACATTTCTGTTGAAACATTCTCATACACGAGTTTGACAGTCTTTAGAAAAATAAAAAATTAATAGCCAAATCAGAATCACATTATCTAACTGCTGCTTATTTTTATATTTCCTGCATCATAATTGTGCAAATTTGATATATCTTCCAGCCCTAGTTTCATATATATTATTATTTTATGCTTATTTTTATTACCATATTATGGTTATTCTTGTCTCATAGACAAGCACTGAACTGAAACAGATCTTAGGAAAACAGTCTCTGTCAAAAGTTTTACTTTCATAAAAAAAAACTACTAAAATCATTAGCCCAAAATCTTAAACATTTTTCACTACACCGCTGACATCACTTTGGAAACGTAACATTGAAAGCTTTCTTTGAGCAGCTTAATAGGTAATTCAGGAATTTATTATTCCCATTTTTTATTTATTCCCTGAACAAAAGAATTCATATGCATTTGTTGATCTGAGACTGTAGAATACAAAGTGATATTCTGTTGTTACGTGCCATGACAAGAACACGGCATTGCTTACGATAACTAGGTCTGCTGTTGACAAAAAACATGAGGAACGGTTCAGAATGAGTGAATTCAGCTGTCAAGACTGTGCCTGTATGAAGTGTAGCATATGTTGACTGTTCAAAGCAACCAATCCTTAATTTTTTATGCCTTATTTGCTTGCTTTTAAAATGACACACCTGTCCACCTCCTGTCAGTATTCTGTATTCCCATGAGATGAACCTACATCATCTCTGTTGTCAGATCAGCAGGTTAATTTGATCAGCTACTGTAGCTAATGTCATACTATGTCGTAGCATCATATGAACCAGCAGACAATGCAGCACCCTTGGGGCTCCCCTACTGCTTCGAGACATCCACTGCGCTTCACCTTGTTTTTTTCCCCATCAAACTAAGCATGCACTCTTTTTGCATGTATATCAAGAACATTCATCATAGCCGATACTGTGCGTAACAAGTTTTCGTATCAGCTTGTGATTCTGACATCATCTGGCAGCTCAGCCCGGACAGCCTTTTTCTTCTAATGCACCACTGCGTGCATGTTTGACCAGCACTGCGGCATCGTGTTAGCACCATCACAGTTTTTTCCCTGGAGAAAATGATGGATGCACTGGCTGTGTGGAGAGAGAATTATATATGGCATGAGAATATGAGACTGAGACACAGAACAGAAGGCAGGTGCCAGTGCTGGAGCAATTTGATGAGATACTGCTCACACCTCTGGCCAACCTGTTCATTAAAACAATTGATGTCAGCTCAATCTCTCAAAGTACTGACCCAGGATCGTCATTTTCTGGCCTCTGTATTGATTATATTCACCATGTGACATAAACCAGAGCTGGTCAAGTAATGGCGCTTTCATTTTCGATGTATTTTTTATTTTAGCTTCTGTTGTTCATGCCTCAGTCATACCTGATTTTCTCACGATATACGCTTCATGACCAAAAGTATGTGGACAATGCAAAAAAATCATTTTTAGCAGTAATCTTGTCTTCTTTTCCCTTAAAAAAAAAATAAATAAATAAAAATAAATAAATACGTTTACTGGAAAAACTAAATAGTGTAAGATAATTGTTTTCATATTTTGCTTATTATTTTCATAGTTCCAGGACATACTGTAGGCTAGAATGTGATTCCGAAGAACAGTAATCACAACAGTGTGGTGACTGACTGACAGCCACGCATACTCCTCAAAACATTAGATTCATCCACGCTTTAGCCATGCCAACGCACTACCCATGCAAGGAAGATAATTCGCCAAATAGCTGCAATTGCAGGTTTTCAAACAGAGATGGTGACATATAGGCAAAACTTACGGACTGCAGCTTTAAGCATAAACCTCACTAAATATGTTTATATTTATGCTGCCTTCACGTGCTATCGTAGTTAAATATGAGCTTCCTAGTTGGAACTTGGACATAAACAGCTTTAGAGAAGCCTTATATGTCCAATTTTCGACTAGGAAACTTGTGTTTATGATCAATCCAATAGCACATGAAGGCACCATTTGAAATATAATGTATCTTTTTAAGACTTATTTACCTTTTTATATTTATTTACGACCATGTACAGAAATTTTTTATAGAAAAAAAAGACAAAAATACCCATATGTGCTTGTTTTAAAGCCATTGGCATTAATCTGGAGGTGGTTCTTCCTTTGCTGCTATAACAGCTTCCACTCTAGGAAGGCTTTCCAACAGATGTTGGAATATAGATGCAGGGATTTGCTTCTATTCAGACGCAGGAGCATCTGTGCGGTCAGGTGCTGATGTTGGGTGATGAGGTCTGGCTCACTCAGACTTCCAAAATTAATTGCAGTGGTGTTCAGTGGGATTCGTGTCATGCTTTGTGAAAGCCACTCAAGTTTTTTCATCATCCTTTCTTTGTACACAGTGACAAGAACAGAAAAACAGAACATTTTCATCTGAGGAAATTGCATGGTTGTTTTCTGGTTTTTATTATAGCTTCATAGTAACGAGTGCAGCTGAAATAGCTACACTTGTTAACTGGAAGTGGGTGTCCACATGCTTATGGTCATGTTGTGTTTTGTATATCAGAACTACGAAAGGAGAGTTCTCTTATCTCAGTCTCATGATCTGCTTGATGCAGTCAATGCCTTTCCACAGATCTGCAGCAGCTTTAGCGCTTCAGCACAAGCATGTGAATGTTGACTTGTCACCCAGATGCCGACTGAGTCAAAATTCAGCAAATTTTGTGTTTTTGTTTTTGTTTTTGCATCGCTTTTGCATTGAGCACGTCCTAATAGTTTGTTTCTTTATTAAATGTCGTATAGTAAGTGCTTTTCTTGAGCCTTTATAAAGGGTGCAAGCTTGAGGTGTAGACTTTATATTTTTTTTCTTGCAGCCTGAAGTGTCCTTTTTAACTTGCTTTTATCCTTCATTCCAGTTATTGTATTTTTTCTGCATTTTTTTTTCTTTTTTTGCTTATGTCCTCACATAATTAAGGTTTTGGCCATTCACTGCAATCAGAAGTGTCTGCTTTTTTCTCCCTCCAGGTGATGAGTGTTTCCCTCCAATATACAGTGCTTTCCAAAAGTAACGATCCCACTAACAAGTACACAATTGCCATACAATTGGCCTCTAACTGTGACTCATTGAAATTACTTCCAGATTTTTCTGTAGGGGTGGGGGTTTGTGGGGGGATTTTGAAGTGATCATCTTTCAAATTCTTATTCTGATTGACATAAAAAAATATAGTAAAGCATTACAATTAAGCAAGAACAAATGCTTAGATAAGGTGAAGATTATTGTCATGTTATGCTGCCAGACCGAACACGGAGGCATGCATAATCAACCAACCAACCAACCCAGGGAACAGGAGGTTGACACACGTACAGGTACATCAGTTGTAGACACGACAGAGACAGACTGCACAAGACTAGGACTTATATACAGGGGATGATTGGGTAAACATACTGTAGGTGCATGGGATGATAATCAAACTAATTAACAAAACGAGGACAGGAACATGACCAAATAAGGTAACAGAAACAGTGGCAATACATGACATATACAGTCCATGATCCTGACAGTTATACATATCATAATAGCATGTAAGCATTTTTAGCATTTGATTTTTATAGTGGTGTAAACTCGCTATGATGCTAGGTCATTCCAAGCTATCTTGCCTAGGTATTGTGAGTGATTCATGGTTGCATACTGACCTTTAGAAAAAAAATCAACACATTTTGATGCCGTTCAGATCTTGCAGTTTTAATATAATTTGAATTTTTGCATTTTTTTTTTTTTTTTTTTTGAATCTGATGGGTAAAAAAAATCGTAGAATTACTTAATACTTACATTGTAAAATCTTGAAATCTTTACAATTTTCAAAATGTAAAGTTTTATTGGCTTTAATTTTTAAGTAAAATCTAAGAGGTCCCAAAGTTAGAACTTGCAGTGGAAAGCAGATTACACTTTTAATTGATTATCAATAGATGTATGATAAGTTACAAAAATGATATACATGGAAGAAATAAGTTGAGTAGATAGCATCCTGCTATGGAGATTTTTTTTAAAGCAAAGACTTGGCATCTTGGTAAAAAGAAAGAAGAGTGGATAATATCTTTTAGCTTGAAAATGATTGAACAATGGAGTGGCCTAAGAGGTGAATTTTCTACAAAGGCACCGTTAAAGTCGTGATCTCAGTCCAATTGTGAAACTCTGGTGCAATTTCAAAATCATTAGTGCGCAAAAGTCACTGACTAACCTGAAATATCAATCTGCCTGGGGAAAATGTGACAAAATTATACCCTGTTACAGCAGTGAAATCTGGTACCACAAAAGACACTTATAGAGCCAGCTTTGCATCTTTTCAATGCTAGCTTTATAATATACTCAAATGTACAGTATAGACTGAATACACCATTTTTATTAAAAACACATTTTCTTTCCAATTGAATTTGTACCTCAGTATTTCAAGATAACTATTTCAGGATCTGAAAACCTTTGCAAAGCACTGTATTATCATGTGTTTGAGCATGGAAACTGGCCTGGAAAGTATTTCACAATGTTGATCTGTAAAAATCAGTCATGTTGTATAAACGATTTTGTGGTGTGTACAAAATATGTCTGGTCTTCATTGCAAAAGTGATGAATTCAAACTGCTTTAGATAATAATTACATTATATTTATTTAGTTTATTTAGTAATTAGCAGCAGTGCACAATCAAATAGGGAGCAGCTAGTTTGACTTTTTGATTCGTTTATTGATCAAACAATTTTGCTAGGAATTTAATCGGTGTAAAGTAATTACTCCGTATTGTCATTTCCTGTTTCTTCTCTTCTTTGGTGTCAGAGAATGTGTAAATATCATCATTACATTAGAGAGGACTGAATAAGATTCTTTTTTTGTTTGTTTGTTTGTTTTGATTTGAAAAGATTTAAAAGGATGAAAAATTTTAAATAATGCTAAAAATGTATCCTTTTGTGTTCCACTGAAAAAAATAGCAAAGGTAATTGCAATGAAATAATGACAGATTTTTCATTTTATTGGTGAGCAATTTTTTTGTGTTGTAAAATATACACTACTGGTCAAACGTTTGGAATTCTTAAGATTTGTAATGTGTTTTTTTTTTTTTAAGGCACTTATGCTCACCATGGCTCTATTTTTTATTAATAATACAGCAAAGCAGTAATATTAGCATATATTATTATGATTTAAAAGAACTGTTTCTATTTATTATATTTGTTCAAAATAAAATCCAGTCTTCAGTGTCACATGATCCTTCAGAAATCATTCTAATATGCTGATTTGGTGCCCAATCATTGTCAATTGTTATTGCTGCTCAATTATAAAAAATGGTTCTCATTACATTATTATATTTTGAAAACAACTTTTGCTGATGAATATTTTGTGATAATCATTATTCTTTCTTCTTTGATGAATAGAAAATTCAAATGAACAGCATATACTAATGTTGATTTTTTTTTTTTTTTTTTTTTGACAATTAATATGTGTCTTTGCTTAATAAAAGTATTAATTTATTTGAAAAAAATGTACAGTGGTGTATGGCAGGTTGAAGAGTAGTGTATCATGCTTAGCACAAACAAAAAAAGCAACAAAAACTGTTTGTAAAATTGATCATGATAATAATAATAATAATAATAATAATAATAATAAATATTTTTGAGCACCAAATCAACATATCAGAATGATTTCTAAAGGATCATGTGACACTGAAGATTAGAGTATGGACGCTGAAAACAAAGAAATGGATGCTTTTAAAATATAGTAAACAAAAAAAAAGTTATTTCAAATTGCAATAATACTGCACAATATTACTGTTTTCACTGCGTTTGTAATTAAACATATGCAGCTTTGGTGAGCATATAAGAACTATATATATATATATATATATATATATATATATATATATATTAGTGCTGTCAAATGATTAATCACAATTAATCTCATCCAAAGTAAAAATACACACTTTATAAATGTGTATTATATATAATATATAAAATATATATAATAAATATACACAGCACACACACACACACACATATATTATGTAAACAAAAACGTTTCATTTTGGATGAGATTAATCGTTTGACTGCACTTATATATACACACACACACACATGGACTAACCAATAAGACAAAGGCATATATATATATATATGTGTGTGTGTGTGTGTGTGTGTGTGTGTGTGTGTGTGTGTGTGTGTGTGTATATATATATATATATATATATATATATATATATATATATATATATATATATATATATATATATATATATATATATATATATATATACACACACACACACACACACACACACACACACACACACACACACACACACATACAGTACCATCTTCTATTATTGGCACCCTTGGTAAATATGAGCAAAGGCGGCTGTGAAAATAAATCTGCATTGTTTTTCCCTTTTAGCTTTAATTGAAAAAAAAATCTCAAAATTCTAACCTGTCATTGAAATAAAACAATTGAAATTGGGTGGGGAATCTCATTCTGAAATTAATGCTTTCTATAGTTTATGTTGGCCACAATTATTGGCACCCAATTATTGCAACAGTTCATTGAATTCAGTGATGTCATCTCTGTTCAGTTAAACAGTGTCTGTTCAATCATTTGCTATCAAGTCAACGATATCGTTGTAAATGAAGTGACCCCAACTAAGCAAGCCAGAGGCAACAGTGGCAACGAACCAAAACTCCATCAGTGACAGAATGGAGAAAAAAACCTTGGGAGAAACCAGGCTCAGTTGGGGGGCCAGTTCTCCTCTGACCAGACGAAACCAGCAGTTCAATTCCAGACTGCAGCAAAGTCAGATTGAGCAGAAGAATCACCTGTTTCCTGTGGTCTTGTCCTGGTGCTCCTCTGAGACAAGGTCTTTACAGGGGATCTGTCTCTAGTGCTCATCTAGTTGTCCTGGTCTCCGCTGTCTTTCAGGGCAGTAGAGGTCCTTTCTAGGTGCTGATCCACCATCTGGTCTGGGTACATTAACAGCTATAAGTTTTCTCCTATAATGCCCGAAGAGTTTAGAGAACACTTGATAAGAGATTAGAGATCATTCCTTCATCCAGAATCTCTCCAGATCCTTCAGATTCACTTCTCCATGTTGATGCTTCTTCTCTTCAGTTCACTTTCAGTTCAGTTTTTTTTTTTTTTTTTTTTTTTTTAAGATCAGAGGACTGCAACGACCATGGAAGAAGCTTCATTTTGTGCTCAGTGACCCACTTTTGTGTTAATTTTGATGTTTGTTTTGGAATACTCTCCTGATGGAAGATCCAAACATCATCCATTATAAGATTTCTAACAGTCAGTCAGGATTTTTTTATCTGTTGGTATCTGATAGAATAAATTATGCCATGTATCTGAACAAGATGTCCAGGACCTCCAGCAGTAAAACAGGCAGTAAAGATCCAGCAGTATATTTTACACTGTACTTTTTGTTCTTGTTTGTACTAAACCCATCTGGTGGGTTTGCTGCCAAAAAGCTTTTCCTTTTTTTTTTTTTTTTAGTTTCATCTGACCATAGAAACCAGTGCCATTTGAAATTCCAGTTTTGTCTGAAAACTGAATATGCTGGAGTTTGTTTCTGGACAACCTCCTCAACAACATGTGATGATGTAGGGGCTGTTTGATTTTCTTTGATTTATTATTATTATTATTTTAGGCTTTCTGACCCCAAGGTTCACCTAATCTCTGCATTTCTCCAGCTGTGATCATTGGAGAGTCTTAGGCCACTCACACTCTCCTTCTCACTGTGCATTAGGACGATATAGACACGCGTCCTCTTCCAGGCAGATTTGTAACATCTTTAGTTGATTGGAACTTCTTAATCATTGCTCTGATGGTGGAAATGGGGATTTCAATGCTTTAGCTCTTTTCTTACAGCCACTTTCTATTTTGTGAAGCTCAACGATCTTGTTCTGCACATCATAACTATTTTCTTTGGTTTTACTCCTTGTGATGATGATTAAGGGGAATCTGGCCTTTGTGTTCCTCATATTTATAGTCCTGTGGAACAGGAAGTCATGGCTGGACAATTTCATGTTTTATATATATATATATATATATATATATATATATATATATATATATATATATATATATATATATGATATAAATATATGAAAAAAAATATGACTGGGAATGTACTTCAGAAATATTTTACTCATAAGAATTTCTAGGGGTGCCAATAATCGTCATCAACATGCATTGGAGAAAAACATTTGTTTCACAATGAGATTTTCCCCCCACTTTCATTATTTTACTTCAATGAAAGGTTAGAATTTTGGGAATTTTTTGAATGACAGATCAAAAGGATAAACAATTCAGATTTATGTTCATATATATAACTAAGAATTCTGACATTCCAGGTTGGAAAATTACATAACAGTACAGATTAGTAATTGGTGACGTATTAATGATGCCTTTGTCTTATTGGTTAGTCCATTGCTCTTTTATTTCCACATGTGGTTGCTTTTGAGAAGTGGAAGTAATTATGAACAATGGTGAAGCAGGAGTGTTCCACATTCAAATCTAAATGAACCTTGGGAATAGCGAGGGGAAATGAGCTTTAAGACCATATCAACTACACTAAGTCCAGCATATATCTCCTCATTTCAACATTTCTTTGTTCTTTTCCCATTTTCTAATATCTTCTGTAATTCTGGAAGTCCTGTAAGACCCCTACAGCTAAATGCCAGTGGGTATTGCTATGTCAATGATGTTCACTTGACATTCTGTAGTGCATCTCAAACTTTGCTGAAGAAGTTCAGACAACTCATCACTTCAGGATTTGTATTTTTTTATTTTAATAAAATGCATAGATTTTCCTGCAAAGCAATTTGTCCCAGAATATGCTGATGCCCTTCATTGAACAGATGGCACTGCCATATGTACTGTGCTCCCACCTAAATCTCTGCTCACAGCTCGCAACCACTACTTCACTGCTGTTCTGTGGAATTACAATAGCTGTAAGCTATTGTGAGAAAAAACTATGTGAGAAAAACTATGTGAGAAAACACCCATGGAGTATCTGTCTACATCAGCAGTTCTGCTTCACTTTGTTGCGTTATGAAAAAAATCTTTTGTAAGTTTTAAAAATTATGTTGTTGATAACCCTGCTGAGAGAGAGAGAGAGAGAGAGAGAGAGAGAAAGCTGATCTGCATTGCTGGTTTTAGAGGGGCATTGGTATGGTCAAACTGGGAGAACAAATGGCTTGACCAAGTTGGCAGACCAGCTTAAAGGAGGTTAAGACAAGTAAAACAATTTTAGGTTTGTTTTTTAATAATAGTTCACCCAGAATTTGCCGAAAATGACTTCTCCCTCAAGATGAGTAAATGAGTTTGTTACTTCATCAGAACAGATTTGGAGAATGATGAGTAGCTTTACATGGATCCTCTGCAGTGGATGGGTGCCGTCAGAATGTCCAAAGTCCAAACAGCTGATAAAAACATGATGATAATCTACAAGTAATTCAAACAACTTAAATCTGAAGAAAATCTGTTTGTAATTAATTCATAATTTAGATATTATAACCTCAAACCCTTGCTTCTGGGTAAAATACCTAGAGTCCTCTATCCATTATATTGCTATCTCATTTTTAATGAAATGAAGAGTTTATTTGCAAAAACAGATTTATTTTTTTAAACATGTTAGTTTAATTGTGTTAGTTAGCTGTATTTTTTTTTAAATAACCTAATCAAAATAACCCGACTGCAATTTGACTTAGATTAATTGGAATGCACAATGAAAAAGCATGAAATTTATAAAAAAAAAAAAAAAAAAAAAAAAAAAAAAACTGAAATGGAATATTAAAATTATCAAGCAACGTTTACAAGCAAAACAATTCTAACCAAATGTGTTGGTGGATTTTAATGTGAAAGGAAAACAGTGGATTAACTTTTCTACTGTATGAAGCGTTGTTATGGATTATGAACAGAGGTGACAGTTTAAGGTTAAACACCTCAATGATGGATTTGTTTCTTACAAAAAAATGAAGGAAGTAAATAGATGGACTGGAGTCATGTTGAGGATTATTGTGATGTTTTTATCCCCGGTTTGGACTCATTCTGATGGCACACATTCACTGCAGAGGATCCATTGATGAGCAAGTGATGCAATGCTAAAGTTCTCCAAGTATGTTCTGATGAAGAATCAATTTCGTCTAGATTTTGCATGGCCTGAGAGTGAACAAATTTTAAGCAAATTTTATTTTAGGGTGAACTATTCCTTAAGCCCCCTTTTCAGCAGCATATATTATTATGATAATATGTTTTTATTATTGAAAATGATATGTTTATTTTGCATACCAATCACAGTGGGGAAATCCCTTGTTATGGAGTTTATACATTTTTGCTGTCGTGGAAGCTGATTGTTCTGTGCTGTTTAATATTATCACTTTGTCTTTAACATCTGTAATTGTGTATGCTGCTTTTTGCCTTTCCTCTCTTCCTTATTGTCTGCAGTGTTTGGTTTTTTAAGAAAAAAAAATGTTATACATTAACAAAATGTTCGCTTTTAAGCAATGTGATTGTGTCACACTCATTTTTGTACTTGCTGTCTGGCTGTTTGTAATAAATGAAAATATTTAATAATGTAGCCTATGTGACATTTGTGCTTGGTGGTTGCATGAATCACATAACATAACACATAACATAACACTGAACACATAACAAACAAAAAAAATATTCAATAAAAAGACATAATTAAAATTCATTTGGATGTTTGTGGGAGCCCTTAAGTCAAAATGTCAGGATGATGCATCTGCCCTGAAGTCGTAATGAAGAAGAAAAAGCCTCATTAAAAGAATAAGCTTCTTCACTGCTTATTGATAAGTGCAACAAATTCATTTATATCGCTTTACACAATACTTATATATTCATGCCTTATAGTAGCATTTAGTAGATAAGAGCTGGGGAATAATAATGCATTTCGAAACTGTAAGCAATCAAGCAGTTATGCTATGTAATATATAATCATTTTTTTCAACAATGTAAATAATCACGCAGCTGGGACTTGCTATATTTCTTTATGTGTGTTGTATATTAGAACAATACAACTGCTGAGATTTGCTATAGTTCATAATGCAGGGGGAAAACAGATATTTTGACCTTTTTGTGACAAGGAAAGATTAGGTTGTTAAATGTAATTGAATATATTTATGAATAATTTATGAAATTCTACAGGGGAATGTGATCATACAGTCTGCTGGTGAAAAAGTTTTTACCTTGGAAAATATATTTAAAATGATTAAGATGTGTATGCAGGGGACTTGAATCTCTCCCTGCCACAACCCAATTAACTACTGCTCCCTGCCTGCTGCAACAGATTGCTTCAAAGATATTCTGAAGCAGACGCTGTACAATCACATTCTTTGCACAATGTTTACAATGAATGGGTTATGCCCCATTAAAGTTTTTATATATTTTCATTGACTCCAGCCCCAGATAAAAAGCATTTTTGTTTTCCCATTTAAAAATAGAACCACATGAACCAAATGGATAAAAGATAAGCAGGCTGAAATATACTCCCAGAGCCAAAGCCTTCAGGTTCAGTGCTGCTGTGGTGGTCTGTTCGAAGTTGATAAACGGCCTGATTTTTACCTGCAGGTGGGATAGTGAGTCCATACGGCTGCTGGCAATGATGACCACATGGGTTTATGAGAAAATGTGTATTGTAAATATGCCATATTAAACTTCTGCTAGAGAGAGTCTTCCCAGAGAAAACTGTTTTTGCTCTAAGGTCACTCTTTCATAGCTCAGGATGCGTAATGGTGTTGTCTCTTTGTCTTATGAAACATAAAGGGATAATTCACCCAAAAAATGAAAATTTTGTCATTAATTACTCACCCTCATGTCATTTCAAACTTGTAAGACCTTTGTTCATCTTTGAAACACAAATAAAGATATTTTTGATGAAATCTGAGAGCTCTCTGGCTCTCAGTAGACAGCGAGGATACTACCACAGTCAAGGCCAAGAAACGTAGTAAGGACATTGTTAAAATGTCCATGTGACATCAGTGGTTTAACCTAAATTTTATGGCACTATGAGCCATTTGGGAATTATGAGCGGAGGAATGCAAACACATGCATTGTGGAACTCTCGATAATGGCAGTGGAATGTCCTGGAAGAGAAGAAATCATTGAATAAAGTCGTTATTTTTGTTTTCTTTGGAAACAGAAAGTATTCTAATAGCTTCATAAAATAACGGTTGAACCACTGAAGTCACATGGACTATTTTAACAATGTCCTTACTTACATTTCTGGCCCTTGAATGTGAAATGACATCATGACAGAAATTAAAAGCTAAAGTTTTAGACCAAAAAACGCTTCACGTAACTGTAAGAGTAAATAATAATTATAATAATGATAATAATAATAATCAATTCTCTTTCCGGCTCAGACTACATTGGTTAAGTTTATGGGGCTGTCACTTGATGAAGGAACGACTAAAACCTGAAAACTTGTGAGATAAGAGTAGAGGTGAGCTAATCATAGGCTAAGACCCAGGTAAATAACAAATTAATATTTTTAGTTTCTTATAGCATTATAGTTTTTTATAGTTTGTAGTGTGATCAACATTTGTGTACTAGATGTGTTAGGGAAGTAACTTTTCTAAAATAAACAAAATGACTCATTTAATTAATAAATGATTCAAAAAATATTAATTTTGCTGAACGATACTCAAAGGACCGAGTCAGTAAAATGATCCAAACTTCCCATCACTAGATGCCATAACATGGTGAGGGGCATAACATTTCCGTCACGCATGAGGCATTCTGCCAGTTACAACGCACTGGATAGTAGAGGGTGACACGGAAAGGATTTTCAAATCTGTCCCATCCCACTCCCGCAAAAAAAAAAAAAAAAAATCCTGTCCCATACCAATCCCACAGAAAAACTGAAGGAAAATCCCGTCCCATTTTAATCCCGGAAGAATGACTCCTGTTCCCGCCAACTCCCGGGTTTTTTTTTTTTTTGGACGGAATCTGGAAGCTTTAGCATAAGTTCTGCCAGGAAGACTCAATTGTTAGCGTCACCTATTACCTTTTCAATTGTCCAATCACGTTCTAATAATAGAAGTATAAAAGAACCTGTGCTTACACTTGTCTGAGTTTGCAGATGCTGAACGCTTCACTCACCACCACCCACCCCTCCACCACCAAGATCGGCTCCTCCCTCACCAATAACAAGCATCTTCTCTCCATCTCCCTTACCACCACAGGATGTTCTTCCCCTCCAACCATCCCACCACCACCAGGATGGTCCCTCCTAAAACGTCACGGGGGTCGGCTGCACCCCCACATTCATATTCAGGCAGGAAATACTGAATCCGTATCCCCGGACAGCTATTTACGGATGGGGCCTACGCCAAATACAAACATACAGCTTGCTGGGTCATAAATAAATGTATGAATTGTTACAATATCTTCTCCAAGTCTTTCTGGTAGAACTGTCAGTTACAGTAAAAAAAAAAAAAAAAAAAAAAGTAGGCTACAGATAAAAATATTAATTTTAATTGGATAATTTTTTTTGCTATTTTTATTAACTGAAAGCCATCTTAAACAATGCACAATGTGCATGCACACAATAAATGTCTTTTTTTTTTTTTTTTTTTTAAATGTAGACATTTCTCTCTCTAGATTTAGTTTTTATACAGAGTTTCGAAGTTTTTCGCTCAAGTTCACATGACCGAGATGGCAGAAACTGCATCTTGTTTGCTTTAATTATTTTACAGAATAAGCACAGCTTTTTGTTGTTATTCTGAGTGCACACTAATAAACGTATACGGATTCAAAAGATTGATTACTTTTATTTGTATGACCATAAATGACGTAGTATTTTAACAGAACGATTTAATAATCACTCCACTCCGCGCTCACCGATACCAGAAACACCGCTCCGCCTTCACTCCATGGATAAAGTACTTCAGTATGTTTGTATTTTTAATGTTATGTTCATAACAGTCTATATTAAAATAAAAAAAGAAAATAACAGGAGAGTTTCGAAGTGGCTTAGGCTATTGTTTGCAAACTTTTTTTCCTACCACATGCCAAACTAATAACATTGGCAGCATTAAAAGGTATAATTCCTGCTTTATCTTGTGCAAATTTTGTTTGTGATTAAAATAAAAGTACATTTTCATCAGTTATTTTATCTACTGATCGATGCTTTTCTTACAGATTTCTGCTCATTCAAGATCATTGTAAGATTACTTTTTTTATGCATTATTGCGAAAGTGACTGTGTATGAATGTGCTTAATCTGTTTAAATCATGTTTTAACCCAAAAATATTCTGTCAAATGAACAGACAAACTCCTTGAAAACTAGCCTTTGAAGGGATAGTTCACAACAAAATTATGCCATTAATGACTCACCCTCATGTCGTTTCAAACCCGTAAGAAATCTGTTCATCTTCGGAACGCAGTTTAATATTTTACATTTAGTCCGAGAGCTCTCAGTCCCTCCATTGAAACTGTGTGTACAGTCTACTGTCCATGTCAGAGGACAACAACAAAGGTAAGAAAAACATCATCAAAGTAGTCCATGTGACATCGAGGGTCAGTTAGAATTTGTTGAAGCATCGAAAATACATTTTGGTCAAAAATAACAAAAACTACGACTTTATTCAGCATTGTCTTGTCTTCAGGGTCTGTTGTGAGACTGTTAAAAACACTGCAGTTTAGTGATATCCGGTTCGCGAACTAATCACTCAGTGTAACCAGATCTTCTTGAACCAGTTCTCCAAATCGAACTGAATCGTTTGAAATGGTTTGCTTCTCCAATACGCATTAATCCACAAATTACTTAAGCTGTTAACCCTTTAGGCGCCAGAGGTTTTTTCCTGAAACGTTCGATTTTGATTTTTTGATTTTTTTGTTGTGGACTATCTGAGCCGCTCGGCTCACTCATGCATTTGCATGATTCTCACTGGACTCTGCAGTATTATATTGATCTGGGACTCCAACTGAACAGCTCTGCATATACTGTGGGTGTTGTGGAGGAGGAATACAGCACTTTTGCAGTATGCACCACTCCTGAGCCTTGTCCTGTTATGGCCACCAGCCCAGTGCCACTGAACAAGATGGCCGCCAGCCCAGCCTCTCTGAACAAGATGGCTGCCAGCCCCATCAACTTTCCAGAGTCAAATCAGGTCCCTGTTGATTTCCCAGAGTCTAGTCAGTTCACCGTTGACTGTCCAGAGTCAGGTCAAGTCACCACTGACCGTCCAGAGTCAGATCAGGTCACTACTAACACCCAAAAGTCAAGTAAAACAAAAGTTAAACTTCATGAGTCAGGTCCCTGTTAATTTCCCAGAGTCTAGTCAGTTCGCCATCGAAGCCCTGCATTTCAGCCCGAGCCCAACGGGCCCCTTTATTTATTTATGCCCCTAGGGCCGAGCTTCGGGCCAGTTTTCACATTATAGCTCACATGCAGGCCGGGCCTCGGGCCTATTTTGGGTTATCCTTCTATTTATAATTTTTAGGCATTAATAAAAATAAAAAAAAGAGAGAAGTTGACGTCGACGATAGAAAAACAAACATAGAAAGACATTTCATAACCTCATAACTTTCATAATCTGATAATTCAACCCGTTATAATTACAACTACTGACATGACAGTCTCACGCACGTATTTCCGTCAGCGCGACCCACTATACTTCACTTATATCCACTTATTGTAGTAGTAACTATTATAGGCCTCTAAATTAATGTATTAATCATAGCCTAGTTGGCCAACTAATAATTCTAAAATGATGATTCATGTAGCGGAGCATTTCTGTGTCTGCACCTGTTGCTGCGGGCCACGCGGCAAAGAAGAGAGCTCTGGCCTAGTTTGAAAACATTGTGGAGCAGGACGAGGATAACGACGATGAAGTACAGCAATACATGCGCCTCAATCACAACATGGAAGGTGATGGACGAGATGTGCTGCTATGGTAAAAACAGCACGAGACACTGCTACCGCGACTGTTAAGACTGGCTCGCTCTGTGTTTAGTGTCCCGCCAGCGGCAGCAGCGAACTTGCCTTCAGCGCAGCGGGAAAAGAGGAGGACTTCTAACTTTTCGTTTGACTGGACTTTATTTTCGTTTAACTGTTGAAAAATGGAAAAAATAATGGACATGTTCTGTGGTGCATTTTTGAGGTAAAATAATCTGCAGTTTTGTTTTTAATTAATTTAATTTAATTTGTTTAGATTGTAGGCTGTTTCTCACTTAGTTTGCGAACGCTGTTGCGATCCTGCCCCGGTATTTTTTTTTTTTTTCATTTTACTCATGACTGTGGTTTAATAAATAAACATTTATTAAACTAACTGGCTATGTGATATGCTTGAAGTGTTTTATATCTATTAATTTTATTGTAGCCAAGTAAAGAATTCGCGTTGATTTGAGAGGCTTTATTGATTAAGGTTAATCATCATTTTGTTTTAAAAATGCTCCAAAAAATTTTCTAAATTAACTTGATAAAGAAATGAAAAGAAACATAACACAAAACTGATATATTTTAATTGCTGCAAATAAGGCAGGCTTCCGCTGAGTAATACAATAAATAAATCCATAAATAAAAACACGGGCTCGTGTCGGACTCGGGCTGATAATTTTAATGAGCTGCCGGAAACGGGCCAGGCTAGGGCCTGAGTGTCTGGGCCTAGGGCCGGACTCGGGCCTAGATTTGAGGCCCGTGCAGGGCTCTACTGCTGACCGTCCAGAGTCAGGTCAAGTCACTAACACTGAAAATTCAAGTAAAACAACAGTTAAACTTCATGAGTCAAGACAGGTCCCTGTTGATTTCCCAGAGTCTAGTCAGGTCACTGTTGATTTACCAGAGTCGAGTCAGATCACTGTTGATCAGGTCCCTGAGTCTAGTCAGTTCACTGTTGACCGTCCAGAGTCAGGTCAAGTCACCATTAACCTCCCAGAGTTAAGTCAGGTCACAGTTGATCTTCATGAGCCAAGTCAAGTCACAGTTGATCTTCATGAGCCAAGTCAAGTCACAGTTGATCTTCATGAGCCAAGTCAAGTCACAGTTGATCTTCATGAGCCAAGTCAAGTCACAGTTGATCTTCATAAGCCAAGTCAAGTCACCAATGATCTTCATGAACCAAGTCAAGTCACCAATGATCTACATGAGCAGAATCAAGTCACAGTTGATCTTCCTGAACTCAGTAAAATCACCAATGATCTTCAGTAGCCAAGTCAAGTCACCAATGATCTACATGAGCAGAATCAAGTCACAGTTGATCTTCCTGAACACAGTCAAATCACCATGGGTCTTCCAGAGCCTCGTCATGTCTCAACTGAGCTCCCAGAGCCTCGTCACGTCTCAGCCGAACTTCCAGAGCCTTGTCACATCTCAGACGAATTTCCAGAGCTCTCGTCCTACCCTGTCATGGCCATGGAGGCCATCCACCAACTCACCGTCTGCCCTTGCATGGCTATGGAGGCCGTTTGGGAACTCCCCAACCACCTCATCAGGCTGCCATTAACCTGTTTATGTTCTCTGTTTCAGTCCTACCTGACCAGACTTGCTCTCCTGCTCCATCGACTCCACTGTGGTGTTCCTCTGCTCCGCCCTGGTGGGCTTCTGTCCTGTCTTCTCGGCTGTGGTGGTCCTCTGCTCCACCCAGGTGGGTTTCTGTCCCGTCTTCTCGGATGCGGTGGTCCTCTGCTCAACCCTGGTGGGCTTCAGTCTCGTCTGCTCTGCTGAGGTGGTCCTCTGCTGTGCCCTGGTGGGCGTCTGTCCCGTCTTCTCGGCTGTGGTCGTCCTCTAACATACCTGACGTTGTTACTGATCATTGCCTGTCTGACCATTCTCATAATTAAAGTTCTGCATATGGACCCGAACGTCTCTGGCTCATCATTACAATAATGAACGAAAGATTGATCGTCATATCGCACACCCCTGGTTTATAGTTTATTTATATAAAAGGTAGGCTACATTTGTGTATAAAGTTGGGGATCAAAGTGTATTCCCAGTCCCGCCCACTCCCACTGACATTTTTTCCTGTCCCGTCCCATTCCCTTGATTAATAGTGATTTTGTTCCCAATCCCACGGGATTCAAATGTCAGCCACTACTGGATAGCTGGACAATCAGAGCAGACATTGTTTTTCAGACAAATGAGCTTTCTAAAAAAAACAGGTTTCAGAAGGCGCGGCATAAAGGGGAAACAATAATGTACAGTATGAGGAAACTTATGTTTTTTAACCTTAAACCACATAAATACATTTTATTACACCAAATACACACACACACAAAAAAATATTTTTAGCAACATTATATGACCCCTTTAAAATGAGGCATGTGTGAGATTAAATAAATCTTTTTTTTTTTTTTTTTTTTTTTTTTTTGCTTGTATCAAAAATTCTCTCTGTGGAATTACTAGAGAGTTAAATGTTAAAAATGATAGATGTTTGCTTCTTTGTTTGTTTGGTATTGGTTGGTAGTATAAACACTTATTTCACACACTTATAATGGCATGGCATTTTTATGATGTAATTGATAATTGATATTTTAATCAGATTTCTTAGCTTAAATGAATTGTCATTAACCCCAATGTGGCAGAAGTTAAGCATATTTCTTTATGAGTGCTAATTTAAATGATGGAGGCTATTAAGTGGTGGAGTTCTAATCACACTAATACCTCCTTTCCACAATATCAATCAGCTAAGCTGTCTCTGAAGTCAAAGACCAAAGCTCCTCCAATCAAATTTTAATGAGGAACGCGGGCAGACTGAGACTCGCTGGAGAATGGGCAACAGTTCAAAGAAACACTCAGATAACATCATATTTCGTCATGGGGACATTTCAAGCTACAAGCTTTCTGAAATGTGTCAATAATGGTGTTTTAAGGCCACCTAATATAAAGTGGGACCCCTTAGAAAAAAAAAACGTGTCCCACTTTATATTAGGTGGCTTTAACTACTATGTACTTACATAAAAACATAAGTACAATGTACTTATTGTGTTCATATTGTATTGTAAAACACGTTTGCTGCTATTGAGGTGGGATAGGGGTAAGGTTAGGGAGAGGGTTGGAGGTATGGGTAAGTTTAAGGGTGGGTTAAGGTGTAAAGTGGGTCAACAGTGTACACTGAGAACGAGCATGAGACTGGCTGCAGTTCCTCTAACAGTTATAAATTTCAGAACCTATGCAATGCTTCTTTAAGTATAACTCCATCAAAAAAATTTGTACAAGAAAATATATTTAGACCTGTCAGTATACTTGTCAGCCTATAAGCCATATAACTTTAAGTATATTTCCAATAAGTACATAAAAAGTCGATTGACAGTGTAATCTCTTATTTTGTAATTTGAAAAAAGTACACTAATAGCTCCTTCTAATAAACATTTTCAAATAAGAACCAACAATGTTTGCACATTCTCTTCTTATATGTTGTCCAGTGTATTGTCTGTGGTGCACTCATGTAAACACCCTGTCCCATTTTATTTAAGTGGCTTTAACTTATTAAACTTGCATCAAAAAAATAAGTACAATGTACTTATTGTGTTCATATTTTATTGCAAAATGCTCCTGCTACTGAGGTGGGTAACGGTTAGGTTAAGAGCAGGTTTGGTGGTATCTGTAGTTTTAAGGGAGGGTTAAGGTGTAAGGGATGGGTCAACAGTGTAATTATAAATCTAAATACAGAAATGAATACAGATGTAATTGCAGGTATTTTAAACATATAAGTACAGTGTAAAAACATTTACACAATAACTGCATTCTACCAAATTATTAATTTAAAGGTAAACACATAGTAGTTAATGCCACCTAATATAAAGTGGGACCAAACACCCTAACAAAAGCGCTAACTATTCTGCATACTTGCAAAGTATATTAAATGTGTAAATGCACCACACAGAGATTTGTCTTTCTATTTCCTATTTCTATTCCTTTCTATTTTGTCATTGGATCTCTAAAAACTTCCAAAATGCAACATAAAACCCAGTGAATGTCAGCTGCTTATTATATTCCCTTACTGTAAATGTTTTATGAAGTTTCTTAAGCGAGAAATATAGAGGATATTTGATACCATTCTACTCTGCTAACAACTACTGTACAACTAAAGATGTAGAAAGAACCACGTTAGCAAGTACCACTTATAAAGAATTGCTTTGAGGGACTGTTAAAACTTTTGTCTCATATTTACCACCAGATCAGATCTTTAGCCAATAAGCCTCATAGTAGTTCTCTAACAGGGGTTGTCATCAAGACTAATTATGAAGGGGGAAAAAATAGTAAGGGAAACAAGGTGTAGCTGCTTTTTTCTTTTTGTGTCATGTGGATTAGGGCAAAATGTCTACAAGGGCTGGTGTGCATAAGTCAGCCAGGCATAAGAGCTGGGAGTCTCAGAGCTCCTGTAGCGTAGTCACCCCTGAAACTAGATTCCAGCTCCATCGTGCCTCAGGGAGCAATTTAATTAAAGCTCTGCTCTGAGCGTAGGACAATCATCAGCTCAACCAAACTCAGAGAGGAACAAGTGTAGGAAATTAGAATATCTTTGTGGACATTGTTCTTCCTTTTGATAGCAAGGGTAAACATCTGATGGAATTAAGTCTGACTGAGTTATTTGCTCCTGAGATAATGATATAAAAGAGCACGAAAGGGTGTTGATATCTTATAAGTAATATTATTACATGTAATAGGTTGATTTACCATAAAATATACTGACTTAAAAAAATGAATGAGCATAAATATCTTAATCATTGTTTAAAGAAAATAAATAAATAAATTCATAAATATCATTACATTTTTGGAAAACAACCTAAACTAACTAATAAAAAATAATTTATTTATTCATTCATTTGTTTAAAGTTATTATTCTTGACACAGTCACATAGTTCTGGATCCTTTGTATAATATTATTTTGGCCCTTAGTATACTTCTCAAACTTTTTTAGTTTGTATGTTTGTTTTTCGGAATATTAACTCTCTGGTGCTCTTTGGATAATTTTATCGAGAAAAAAATGTGATGTTTTGAAATGTTAAAATTTTTAACTTCATCAGAATAGTACACAACTTCGTACACATATATACATATATACACATAACTAAATGTTTGCAAATTTATGAATTAAAATCAATTATTCAGACACAATGCAGGAATAAGCAGTTACTAGCAATGAAGGGGTTATACTCTTAAACATCAAGAGTACAAAACAGACAGACCCACCCAATACACACACACAAAACCTGCATCCTTCACCACCAGAAATGACCTCAACACACACTTCTATTTCTGCTTTCTGTACATTTTTATAGTAAACCTTCATTAAAACTATCCCAACAAAAATGCCTATAAGTGCAGCAATATTACCAATAAAAGAGTAAATTTTATGCCACATAGAAATCTGCAGAAATACAGCAGTTACTTGCCAAATGAGCTCATTACAGCAGCTAAAGAATGGCTACACATGTCATTTCAGCTTGACTCTCCACTAGATGATTGCATCCCTGATGATAATGAGCATCTTCATGTATTTCTTTTTTTATGCCACGACAAATTTAAGACTTGAGTGCATTTTCTTCATCAGCCACAGCTCTTGACGCAGTAGCACTGAGACCTTGACTCGAAGCTTTGGCTGGCTCTTTGTCCTAAATATAATTAGTAAGTACATCCAAACCACCTCGTTCATTACAAACGCTAGTGACAAATGGGAGGGAGGCCTATTTTCATTCCGGTATCTGAAATATGGCATTGCTGAAGAGAGCACTTTGAGGTGATGGATGATACTGTGTCCTACATTGATTAGAGAATGCAACAGAGCTTCCATTACAGATATTTTTACATACATTTACATGAAATATCCTTTATAGTTTATTAATAAATTGTTATTAGGACTCTGTTTTAGATTGTCTTCATCATTCCCCTTAGTTTCCTGCTTATGAGCTTTAGCTCCTTTTCCATAGTCCAAATCATTTAAAAAATAATGTTCTTCATCTTTAATTTAAATTGTATATGTATATGTAATGAATGGTATCTTGGTATCAAGTCTGGTATCTTTGTATTAGTAGTACAGTCTAATAGCATAAAGCACCTTTAAATAGTTTTACATTTTGTTAATTAATAGTTTTAGCCTATCTTCATCATTCCCCTTAAGTTTCTGCTTTTGAGCTCCAGTTTCTAAGCTTGTGTCATTTAAAAAGAAATATTCCGTAAAAGTTCATTTTGAATCATGATGTAAGATCCATTACAGGAGCATAAGTACTTTTAGATCTGAATTGGTAAAGGATCATTTGCATCTCTGTGAATATCATCAAGTTTCACAAGGATCCCAATTAGCTCTTTTCAGGATGCTGGAGTTTAGCAGCGATTTTAAGTCCAGGTGAGAACACACAGAGACAAAATCACTGGCAGTTTCACATCATTTCACATCATTTGTCCTGCTCTTAGTACCTACAAAAAGATTTGGACAAATTTATTTGTATGATTTTGCAAGCTAGCTCTTTTCTGGCAGTTTGAATGCTATCCTTTAATGGGCTATAAAAAGACCCATCAATGAATATTAGACATAATAGGGGATTATTATCTGTAATACTACCTATACAGCAAAAAAAGTTTAAAGCTTTTAACGTGTCTCTCACAGATGGATGTCGATATGCTTGTTTGTCACGCAGTCTTTTTGAATCTCTATTCTGACACCTTTAAGGACTTCACAGGGTTTTGAGCACATGCTGTGTTGTACAAGGCTCACATCACACTGTTTCTTGGTAACATATTTCTTGATTACCTTTTCCAGGAAAGCTTCTTAGCGATGACCATTCCTTTAATGAAAAGATTGTATGAAACATAAATAATAGCCTGTGCCTCACATTTTCCATTTAGATTTTATTTCCTTGGTGCCCTCCTAACCTTCCTCCGGCTCCAACCCAGGTGCATTTTATTACTTTCCTACTTTTATGTTCTTTTTTGATCTTTAATCAAAGATCAAAAAACCGATGAATTGGTATCCCTACCAAAGGGCCAAAGGTACTGCCCCTTCCAGTGTTCGGTGGAAGCGTCCTGCACCCCTACTTTTAGGTGCAGGCCAGGGCTTACTATAAGAAGACCAGCTACAGCTGCTATGGCACTACTTAGTCAGTAGGACTGGATTACACAGGGAAAACCTACCCGTTCCACTTGGAACAGAGATTCTGGGGAAGCCCCACCCTTCCCTAAGGAGGTTTTGGAAGCGAATACACATATGAACATTCGTTTATGTACATATGGAAAATTGGAGGTGATTGTAACCCTCTAGGAAATGGCAAAGGTCTGCTGGGGAAACTCAGACACAGGCTATACCGTGGGATTTACACATTACCCTGCCCTCTACCGGTTCTCCTGGATTCATATGCCGCGTTTCCACCACAGGAAATTTACCCAGGAACTAGGGACTTTGGCCTGGTACTCAGTGTGTTTCCACCGCAGGAATCAGGAACTAAAAGTTCCGGGTAAAAAAATGAGGTAGTACTTTTGGGGGTGAAATGCTATTTCATGCATACGGAGTTTTTTACACTGTTAAAGAGTTGGATTCCCATGCTATTCCTGTGCGTTCACACCGCCGGCGTCGAGAGAGTCAAAAATCGCTCTTGCCGCTCTGCTCACGAAGCTGCAGAAAGATTCGTGAGCACTCAGACGCTCTGATGTAGATCGAATGCTTATTTTGTATTTAAAGCGGCCGCAAAGCAAACAAGCTTGTTGATCTCGTGCAGACTAACCACAAGGAGAGTAACGTTATAAGTTAACCTCATTAAATATTGTTGTGGATGAAATATTAAGATCCAACTTAAAATGAACAATCTCAGACACCTTGGTCCACGTATAACTTTTAATTTATTATTTATGTCCCTGTACGCAAACAGGGACACATCATAGATTATTGCAAATGCAAAACAGCAATAATCAATCTGTCCTTCATTGTGCTTGGGAACTAACGTAGTCGGAGCTGCGTTCTCTTGAATCCTCTCGAGCAGTGGGCTTCTACGTTCCAATTGGTTTCTGCCCAACCGTGTCATAGCTAATTACCATAAAGTTGCCTTGATTTCAACTCTCCTCGACGCTCTCAACGACCAAGTAGCGCCGCGCCGCTCCTCGCCGCTGCTCGACGCCGGCTTATATTGAAAATGAATGACTTCCGGCCGCTTTGACGCTCTCGACGCCGGCGGTGTGAACGCACAGTCACTGATCAGAGCGAGAGCGTCGTGAAATGTCACAGAAGTGTGTTTTTGGTTGCGAGGGCAAGACAACCCTGCACAGATTACCAAAAAAAAAACAGCATTAAGGGACCAGTGGATGGAGTTTATTTTTACAGAGCATCAACGGAGTTTGTTCCCTACATTTCGAAGATGCTTGTTTTACAAACAAGGCCCAGTTTGATGCCGGGTTTGCACATCGTTTATTTCTTAAGGATAATGCAGTTCCAACGAAAAAAGGTCACAATCGTGTGTTGGAACTGCATGCGGTGAATAAAACTGCTTCAAATATCTCTGTGTTGTTAACTTAGCTATCGGCGCGTAAGCACATCAAGTAAACAACATGCGATGTTGTCATCAAACTGCACTTTCCACATGTACAGCTTAAAAAAAAAAAAAAAAAAAAAGACGACATAAAGTGGAACTTAGTCATTTTCCGCTAAGCAAATATATACAGTTTTAGTACATACCACATAGAGAAGTCGTTTGCTGATGCTGCTCTTGTTAAATTTCAGCCTCTGGATCTGTGTCACAGCTTCCAGACGATCTCAACGCAAAAGCCTACTCGCGCTCGTGATTCTTTAGCTCCGCCCACACGTCACGCCTCCAGCCTGTCCTGTTTTTCCGGGAAAAATCGGTACAGACTATCTTTCTCTTATGAATATAATAAAACTAAAGACTTTTTGGAGTTATGAAGGATGCAGTACTACTCTATAGGTACTCAAGATTAACAGGATATAGAGTGAAAATGAGCATTTCACCCCCCCTTTAAAGTTCCGGAACTTTCAGGGGTGGGACTTGGCCACTAAACATGCTGATTGGTTGAGTTTACGCATGCATTGGTTGGGTTCAACCACCATTCAGATTATTTTCAAAATATTACTGTTATTGTGTCATGAAATGTAATTTTAAAAGTATTTCAGGCGAGAATGTAGTTGTTTAAAACTCAAATATGTGGTTCATTTAAAAAGACAGCACCTATTTAAAAATGTGTTTTGATGATCTCGGAGACGTGAGCTCCATGCGATCAGCAGGAGCTCAGTGATCATCTATCCGGTGAGAAGCATTCTCACCTCGGCTAGATCTTCTGATATGTGTCGTTGGCCTTGATGTCTCTTTAGTGATTAAACATAAAATATAGTTCGTTTTGGGTAAATCTAACAGGTAATATTTTGTCTGTATTCAATTTATCTATATGTTAAAATGAAAATAAAAAAGGAAAATTTATAAAATATTTTGTTTCATTGTAATGGCTGTATATATACACACATCCCTGAACTAAGTACATTTCTGCAGCTGTTGTTATGTTTAAATGAAAGTGAAAACGAAAGGAGGCAGTAGTATTTGATATCCTATTTCGTTTTATTGTA
>NC_068413.1:32095436-32147598 GCF_023724105.1 Carassius gibelio | reverse complement strand
TGAATCAGACAATTTAAGACATGAGGAGCTGAATTTCACAATGAGGCCCAAGACAACGTGTATGATTGTAAATCAGACCTTAGCGCCAGCCACCCTGAAGTAATTCTACCCAACCAACTCTTGCTTGACTTTGAAAGAGCGGGAGAATTCAGACCATGTGACTAATAAGATAATAGGTTAATTTATGTATTGGGATGTTTTTTAGCGATTGTTGAGCATGCTCTAGCTTGCATGCCAGCTGCTTCTTTGAACATCATGGGGAAAAAAATCCATCTAGTCTTATCACACTCTTCTTCTCGTATTTTTACTTAGGTACGTTTCGCATACTGAGTTAAGTTTTGCCGCAAAGCTGAGGCTCAGAGTATGACTGTGCTCACCTCAAGCGTTCAACCAACCTGCACGCTCCACACCATTTGTCAGCCACTGCCCAAAATGTCACTTCGAAGGACTACTGAACTTCCAGCCAATCAACAACCTTAGGAAACTCCTTGCTGCAACTGCGACAACAAAAGGGAACCTCATAAACAGGCAACACAAGTACCTCTTGATACTAGCTGAACTAGTGCATTTGATATAAAGTTTAACAGTCTAATTGAGAAACTCAATGCTAGAGTTAATCAATCAATCAATCAATCAATAATTTTATTTCAGCTCTCACAGACAACTGTTCACAAAATAAATAAATAAACATAATTATGGTGTAGGCCAAAGCCATGCTTATTATGCCTACCCTTTATGTAAGGGATAATGTACATCCAGCCGGTTGTTTAGGGAAAACGGTGCAGGCAAACCACGTATTACACAACAATTCACCACAAAATAATTAAGGCAATAAAATAATTAAGACAAAAATGTTTTAAAAGCTTGCAGTTTGTTAATTCTTTTTTTAATCCATTACAGTGTACAAAACAATCGCTGCAAAATGGCAGCAGCTGCGTTTGTATGAAACGAGTCCACGACACCAGGATGACATAAACAATTGTACACCATACTGAATTAAGTTTTAATACTTCATTAGCAAAACAAATGCAAAGCTTCCACCAAGAAAAAAAATGGTTCAAGCAAGAGTACAGCGCCAACTGCTGTTACCTGGATAAGCCTGTGTTATTAGCTTTTACAGGTTGTTATCCAGGGATAAAATACCTCGAATGTCGTGACTGACCAATCAGAATCAAGTATCCCACAGAGCCGTGTAATAAGTAAGGTATAATGTACATCCAGCTGGTTGTTATCTCAGAATAAACCCTGACAGGGTGATCAGGACCCAAACAAAAAGCGACTGGATGTACATTTTCCCGCTTATTACACAGCTAAAAAGATTTGTTTTGACCATATATGTTGAAATTAATGCAGAAGTCTCCCATTGTAATATAGGGTTGGGCACTGGTAGCTTTGTAACCGGTATAAACCAAATTGAATCAGAATGCAGATTTCGGTGCCTCATTTTGGTGCCTCTTAAATGCCTGAGAAATCAATTTAAATATTTTGTCCTGGTTCTCCGAAATGTACGCAAGAAACACAGGCGTTGGTAGGCTTATTTAGCAGGGCAAAAGCATTTACCGATGCAGTACACTGTTGTCACGACCGGGATACAGGAAAACACAGAGAGAGATCCACGTGCAGGTATGTCTTTTATTAGGGGTAATCCAAATCGTAAACAGTCCAGGCAGGGGTCAAAACCAAAGTATCAATCCAAACATAAAAAAAACTTAACACATGGCAAGAACAACACTTTGAATTGGACGTAATAAACATAAGGACTCTGTGACACATACTAAGACAGACAAACGCTAATGGGGAATGGGCTGAGTGCAATGATTAATGATTAGTGACAGCTAAGTGCAATGAGAGGACAGAGATCGTGGGGAATGTGTTTGAGGAAGTGACTGACACTGTGGAGAAGGAGGACATCTAGTGACTCAAACAGAACCGTACAAATGATTACTCTTACATTTATGAGCAAAAATTATGGAATATCCAATGAAAATATTATCATGCTGGCACCTCCATGTCCTGCAAAGCGTCTCCACACAAACTAATGGATATAGTGCACATTTATAGGTTTAACGTTTAAACATTGTTATATGTTTGAACTGTTTTATATATATAGATTAGTCATGATGATTTGAGAAGGCTAAAAAAAAAGCTAAAGCTTATATTTACATTTTTTAAGATTAATTTAATAAAAAAAGTTTCTAATTTTTTATTATTCAACAATTACATATAAGGGGTGTGGTGTGCATGCTCTGGTCGGGATTGGGCCATTAATTCAGATAAGCTGTTGGACACGGGTCGGGCTAGGGCCTGAGCGTCTCGGGCCGGGGCCGGGCTAGGGTTTAAATTTTATGTGTGTGCAGAGGTCTACCAGACACAAAGTTTCAGGACCTCAGACCAGCTCTTTGTCTATCACTGGATAGTGGAAACCATCACCCTGGCTTATCAGGCACAGGGTGTGTCTTGCCCGTTCAGTTTGTGAGCTCACTCAGCTAGAAGTGTTGCATCCTCCTGGGTGCTGGCTTGTGGTACCTCGCTGGCAAATATTTGTAGAGATACGGGCTGGACAACCCCCAACATTTTCACTAGATTCTATAGCCTTCATGTGGAGCTGGTATCCTCCTGTGTTTCTCACCTCAAATGGGTGAGAGGCCCTGGCTTCAGGTCGGCTTGCTAAAAAATGCTCCAGAGAGTTCATACAGTAGACACTGTCGAGCTCCACCATCCCCTCGGCAGCCAGACGTGACGTAACGTCTGTCACCAGGCCCTCAACTCTATTGCCGCCTTTCCACCAAAATTACACGGAACATTTGTACCAGGAACCTTTCCCCCCCGGACCTATTTCTGCATTTCCACTGCGGTGTAAAGTACCGAGAAGATAAGGCAAATAGACTGGTGACGTAGGTCTGCACGCGTTTCTCAATACGAAGTACGCTGATTTTGGACGTTCATCCTCGGTAGTTCAGACTTTGTGCATTCGACTCGGGAGTGTGATGTCCGCGACAACGCAAATCTAGTAAATCTGCAAATAGCAGCGTACTTGATAACTTCAGTCAGCTGACCATGGCTACTGCAATTTTCCTCTCTGTATATTTACAATAAAACGAAATAGGATATCAAATACTACTGCCTCCTTTCGTTTTCACTTTCATTTAAACATAACAACAGCTGCAGAAATGTACTTAGTTCAGGGATGTGTGTATATATACAGCCATTACAATGAAACAAAATATTTTATAAATTTTCCTTTTTTATTTTCATTTTAACATATAGATAAATTGAATACAGACAAAATATTACCTGTTAGATTTACCCAAAACGAACTATATTTTATGTTTAATCACTAAAGAGACATCAAGGCCAACGACACATATCAGAAGATCTAGCCGAGGTGAGAATGCTTCTCACCGGATAGATGATCACTGAGCTCCTGCTGATCGCATGGAGCTCACGTCTCCGAGATCATCAAAACACATTTTTAAATAGGTGCTGTCTTTTTAAATGAACCACATATTTGAGTTTTAAACAACTACATTCTCGCCTGAAATACTTTTAAAATTACATTTCATGACACAATAACAGTAATATTTTGAAAATAATCTGAATGGTGGTTGAACCCAACCAATGCATGCGTAAACTCAACCAATCAGCATGTTTAGTGGCCAAGTCCCACCCCTGAAAGTTCCGGAACTTTAAAGGGGGGGTGAAATGCTCATTTTCACTCTATATCCTGTTAATCTTGAGTACCTATAGAGTAGTACTGCATCCTTCATAACTCCAAAAAGTCTTTAGTTTTATTATATTCATAAGAGAAAGATAGTCTGTACCGATTTTTCCCGGAAAAACAGGACAGGCTGGAGGCGTGACGTGTGGGCGGAGCTAAAGAATCACGAGCGCGAGTAGGCTTTTGCGTTGAGATCGTCTGGAAGCTGTGACACAGATCCAGAGGCTGAAATTTAACAAGAGCAGCATCAGCAAACGACTTCTCTATGTGGTATGTACTAAAACTGTATATATTTGCTTAGCGGAAAATGACTAAGTTCCACTTTATGTCGTCTTTTTTTTTTTTTTTTTTTTTAAGCTGTACATGTGGAAAGTGCAGTTTGATGACAACATCGCATGTTGTTTACTTGATGTGCTTACGCGCCGATAGCTAAGTTAACAACACAGAGATATTTGAAGCAGTTTTATTCACCGCATGCAGTTCCAACACACGATTGTGACCTTTTTTCGTTGGAACTGCATTATCCTTAAGAAATAAACGATGTGCAAACCCGGCATCAAACTGGGCCTTGTTTGTAAAACAAGCATCTTCGAAATGTAGGGAACAAACTCCGTTGATGCTCTGTAAAAATAAACTCCATCCACTGGTCCCTTAATGCTGTTTTTTTTTTGGTAATCTGTGCAGGGTTGTCTTGCCCTCGCAACCAAAAACACACTTCTGTGACATTTCACGACGCTCTCGCTCTGATCAGTGACTGTGCGTTCACACCGCCGGCGTCGAGAGCGTCAAAGCGGCCGGAAGTCATTCATTTTCAATATAAGCCGGCGTCGAGCAGCGGCGAGGAGCGGCGCGGCGCTACTTGGTCGTTGAGAGCGTCGAGGAGAGTTGAAATCAAGGCAACTTTATGGTAATTAGCTATGACACGGTTGGGCAGAAACCAATTGGAACGTAGAAGCCCACTGCTCGAGAGGATTCAAGAGAACGCAGCTCCGACTACGTTAGTTCCCAAGCACAATGAAGGACAGATTGATTATTGCTGTTTTGCATTTGCAATAATCTATGATGTGTCCCTGTTTGCGTACAGGGACATAAATAATAAATTAAAAGTTATACGTGGACCAAGGTGTCTGAGATTGTTCATTTTAAGTTGGATCTTAATATTTCATCCACAACAATATTTAATGAGGTTAACTTATAACGTTACTCTCCTTGTGGTTAGTCTGCACGAGATCAACAAGCTTGTTTGCTTTGCGGCCGCTTTAAATACAAAATAAGCATTCGATCTACATCAGAGCGTCTGAGTGCTCACGAATCTTTCTGCAGCTTCGTGAGCAGAGCGGCAAGAGCGATTTTTGACTCTCTCGACGCCGGCGGTGTGAACGCACAGGAATAGCATGGGAATCCAACTCTTTAACAGTGTAAAAAACTCCGTATGCATGAAATAGCATTTCACCCCCAAAAGTACTACCTCATTTTTTTACCCGGAACTTTTAGTTCCTGATTCCTGCGGTGGAAACACACTGAGTACCAGGCCAAAGTCCCTAGTTCCTGGGTAAATTTCCTGTGGTGGAAACGCGGCATATGAATCCAGGAGAACCGGTAGAGGGCAGGGTAATGTGTAAATCCCACGGTATAGCCTGTGTCTGAGTTTCCCCAGCAGACCTTTGCCATTTCCTAGAGGGTTACAATCACCTCCAATTTTCCATATGTACATAAACGAATGTTCATATGTGTATTCGCTTCCAAAACCTCCTTAGGGAAGGGTGGGGCTTCCCCAGAATCTCTGTTCCAAGTGGAACGGGTAGGTTTTCCCTGTGTAATCCAGTCCTACTGACTAAGTAGTGCCATAGCAGCTGTAGCTGGTCTTCTTATAGTAAGCCCTGGCCTGCACCTAAAAGTAGGGGTGCAGGACGCTTCCACCGAACACTGGAAGGGGCAGTACCTTTGGCCCTTTGGTAGGGATACCAATTCATCGGTTTTTTGATCTTTGATTAAAGATCAAAAAAGAACATAAAAGTAGGAAAGTAATAAAATGCACCTGGGTTGGAGCCGGAGGAAGGTTAGGAGGGCACCAAGGAAATAAAATCTAAATGGAAAATGTGAGGCACAGGCTATTATTTATGTTTCATACAATCTTTTCATTAAAGGAATGGTCATCGCTAAGAAGCTTTCCTGGAAAAGGTAATCAAGAAATATGTTACCAAGAAACAGTGTGATGTGAGCCTTGTACAACACAGCATGTGCTCAAAACCCTGTGAAGTCCTTAAAGGTGTCAGAATAGAGATTCAAAAAGACTGCGTGACAAACAAGCATATCGACATCCATCTGTGAGAGACACGTTAAAAGCTTTAAACTTTTTTTGCTGTATAGGTAGTATTACAGATAATAATCCCCTATTATGTCTAATATTCATTGATGGGTCTTTTTATAGCCCATTAAAGGATAGCATTCAAACTGCCAGAAAAGAGCTAGCTTGCAAAATCATACAAATAAATTTGTCCAAATCTTTTTGTAGGTACTAAGAGCAGGACAAATGATGTGAAATGATGTGAAACTGCCAGTGATTTTGTCTCTGTGTGTTCTCACCTGGACTTAAAATCGCTGCTAAACTCCAGCATCCTGAAAAGAGCTAATTGGGATCCTTGTGAAACTTGATGATATTCACAGAGATGCAAATGATCCTTTACCAATTCAGATCTAAAAGTACTTATGCTCCTGTAATGGATCTTACATCATGATTCAAAATGAACTTTTACGGAATATTTCTTTTTAAATGACACAAGCTTAGAAACTGGAGCTCAAAAGCAGAAACTTAAGGGGAATGATGAAGATAGGCTAAAACTATTAATTAACAAAATGTAAAACTATTTAAAGGTGCTTTATGCTATTAGACTGTACTACTAATACAAAGATACCAGACTTGATACCAAGATACCATTCATTACATATACATATACAATTTAAATTAAAGATGAAGAACATTATTTTTTAAATGATTTGGACTATGGAAAAGGAGCTAAAGCTCATAAGCAGGAAACTAAGGGGAATGATGAAGACAATCTAAAACAGAGTCCTAATAACAATTTATTAATAAACTATAAAGGATATTTCATGTAAATGTATGTAAAAATATCTGTAATGGAAGCTCTGTTGCATTCTCTAATCAATGTAGGACACAGTATCATCCATCACCTCAAAGTGCTCTCTTCAGCAATGCCATATTTCAGATACCGGAATGAAAATAGGCCTCCCTCCCATTTGTCACTAGCGTTTGTAATGAACGAGGTGGTTTGGATGTACTTACTAATTATATTTAGGACAAAGAGCCAGCCAAAGCTTCGAGTCAAGGTCTCAGTGCTACTGCGTCAAGAGCTGTGGCTGATGAAGAAAATGCACTCAAGTCTTAAATTTGTCGTGGCATAAAAAAAGAAATACATGAAGATGCTCATTATCATCAGGGATGCAATCATCTAGTGGAGAGTCAAGCTGAAATGACATGTGTAGCCATTCTTTAGCTGCTGTAATGAGCTCATTTGGCAAGTAACTGCTGTATTTCTGCAGATTTCTATGTGGCATAAAATTTACTCTTTTATTGGTAATATTGCTGCACTTATAGGCATTTTTGTTGGGATAGTTTTAATGAAGGTTTACTATAAAAATGTACAGAAAGCAGAAATAGAAGTGTGTGTTGAGGTCATTTCTGGTGGTGAAGGATGCAGGTTTTGTGTGTGTGTATTGGGTGGGTCTGTCTGTTTTGTACTCTTGATGTTTAAGAGTATAACCCCTTCATTGCTAGTAACTGCTTATTCCTGCATTGTGTCTGAATAATTGATTTTAATTCATAAATTTGCAAACATTTAGTTATGTGTATATATGTATATATGTGTACGAAGTTGTGTACTATTCTGATGAAGTTAAAAATTTTAACATTTCAAAACATCACATTTTTTTCTCGATAAAATTATCCAAAGAGCACCAGAGAGTTAATATTCCGAAAAACAAACATACAAACTAAAAAAGTTTGAGAAGTATACTAAGGGCCAAAATAATATTATACAAAGGATCCAGAACTATGTGACTGTGTCAAGAATAATAACTTTAAACAAATGAATGAATAAATAAATTATTTTTTATTAGTTAGTTTAGGTTGTTTTCCAAAAATGTAATGATATTTATGAATTTATTTATTTATTTTCTTTAAACAATGATTAAGATATTTATGCTCATTCATTTTTTTAAGTCAGTATATTTTATGGTAAATCAACCTATTACATGTAATAATATTACTTATAAGATATCAACACCCTTTCGTGCTCTTTTATATCATTATCTCAGGAGCAAATAACTCAGTCAGACTTAATTCCATCAGATGTTTACCCTTGCTATCAAAAGGAAGAACAATGTCCACAAAGATATTCTAATTTCCTACACTTGTTCCTCTCTGAGTTTGGTTGAGCTGATGATTGTCCTACGCTCAGAGCAGAGCTTTAATTAAATTGCTCCCTGAGGCACGATGGAGCTGGAATCTAGTTTCAGGGGTGACTACGCTACAGGAGCTCTGAGACTCCCAGCTCTTATGCCTGGCTGACTTATGCACACCAGCCCTTGTAGACATTTTGCCCTAATCCACATGACACAAAAAGAAAAAAGCAGCTACACCTTGTTTCCCTTACTATTTTTTCCCCCTTCATAATTAGTCTTGATGACAACCCCTGTTAGAGAACTACTATGAGGCTTATTGGCTAAAGATCTGATCTGGTGGTAAATATGAGACAAAAGTTTTAACAGTCCCTCAAAGCAATTCTTTATAAGTGGTACTTGCTAACGTGGTTCTTTCTACATCTTTAGTTGTACAGTAGTTGTTAGCAGAGTAGAATGGTATCAAATATCCTCTATATTTCTCGCTTAAGAAACTTCATAAAACATTTACAGTAAGGGAATATAATAAGCAGCTGACATTCACTGGGTTTTATGTTGCATTTTGGAAGTTTTTAGAGATCCAATGACAAAATAGAAAGGAATAGAAATAGGAAATAGAAAGACAAATCTCTGTGTGGTGCATTTACACATTTAATATACTTTGCAAGTATGCAGAATAGTTAGCGCTTTTGTTAGGGTGTTTGGTCCCACTTTATATTAGGTGGCATTAACTACTATGTGTTTACCTTTAAATTAATAATTTGGTAGAATGCAGTTATTGTGTAAATGTTTTTACACTGTACTTATATGTTTAAAATACCTGCAATTACATCTGTATTCATTTCTGTATTTAGATTTATAATTACACTGTTGACCCATCCCTTACACCTTAACCCTCCCTTAAAACTACAGATACCACCAAACCTGCTCTTAACCTAACCGTTACCCACCTCAGTAGCAGGAGCATTTTGCAATAAAATATGAACACAATAAGTACATTGTACTTATTTTTTTGATGCAAGTTTAATAAGTTAAAGCCACTTAAATAAAATGGGACAGGGTGTTTACATGAGTGCACCACAGACAATACACTGGACAACATATAAGAAGAGAATGTGCAAACATTGTTGGTTCTTATTTGAAAATGTTTATTAGAAGGAGCTATTAGTGTACTTTTTTCAAATTACAAAATAAGAGATTACACTGTCAATCGACTTTTTATGTACTTATTGGAAATATACTTAAAGTTATATGGCTTATAGGCTGACAAGTATACTGACAGGTCTAAATATATTTTCTTGTACAAATTTTTTTGATGGAGTTATACTTAAAGAAGCATTGCATAGGTTCTGAAATTTATAACTGTTAGAGGAACTGCAGCCAGTCTCATGCTCGTTCTCAGTGTACACTGTTGACCCACTTTACACCTTAACCCACCCTTAAACTTACCCATACCTCCAACCCTCTCCCTAACCTTACCCCTATCCCACCTCAATAGCAGCAAACGTGTTTTACAATACAATATGAACACAATAAGTACATTGTACTTATGTTTTTATGTAAGTACATAGTAGTTAAAGCCACCTAATATAAAGTGGGACACGTTTTTTTTTTCTAAGGGGTCCCACTTTATATTAGGTGGCCTTAAAACACCATTATTGACACATTTCAGAAAGCTTGTAGCTTGAAATGTCCCCATGACGAAATATGATGTTATCTGAGTGTTTCTTTGAACTGTTGCCCATTCTCCAGCGAGTCTCAGTCTGCCCGCGTTCCTCATTAAAATTTGATTGGAGGAGCTTTGGTCTTTGACTTCAGAGACAGCTTAGCTGATTGATATTGTGGAAAGGAGGTATTAGTGTGATTAGAACTCCACCACTTAATAGCCTCCATCATTTAAATTAGCACTCATAAAGAAATATGCTTAACTTCTGCCACATTGGGGTTAATGACAATTCATTTAAGCTAAGAAATCTGATTAAAATATCAATTATCAATTACATCATAAAAATGCCATGCCATTATAAGTGTGTGAAATAAGTGTTTATACTACCAACCAATACCAAACAAACAAAGAAGCAAACATCTATCATTTTTAACATTTAACTCTCTAGTAATTCCACAGAGAGAATTTTTGATACAAGCAAAAAAAAAAAAAAAAAAAAAAAAAAAAGATTTATTTAATCTCACACATGCCTCATTTTAAAGGGGTCATATAATGTTGCTAAAAATATTTTTTTGTGTGTGTGTGTATTTGGTGTAATAAAATGTATTTATGTGGTTTAAGGTTAAAAAACATAAGTTTCCTCATACTGTACATTATTGTTTCCCCTTTATGCCGCGCCTTCTGAAACCTGTTTTTTTTAGAAAGCTCATTTGTCTGAAAAACAATGTCTGCTCTGATTGTCCAGCTATCCAGTAGTGGCTGACATTTGAATCCCGTGGGATTGGGAACAAAATCACTATTAATCAAGGGAATGGGACGGGACAGGAAAAAATGTCAGTGGGAGTGGGCGGGACTGGGAATACACTTTGATCCCCAACTTTATACACAAATGTAGCCTACCTTTTATATAAATAAACTATAAACCAGGGGTGTGCGATATGACGATCAATCTTTCGTTCATTATTGTAATGATGAGCCAGAGACGTTCGGGTCCATATGCAGAACTTTAATTATGAGAATGGTCAGACAGGCAATGATCAGTAACAACGTCAGGTATGTTAGAGGACGACCACAGCCGAGAAGACGGGACAGACGCCCACCAGGGCACAGCAGAGGACCACCTCAGCAGAGCAGACGAGACTGAAGCCCACCAGGGTTGAGCAGAGGACCACCGCATCCGAGAAGACGGGACAGAAACCCACCTGGGTGGAGCAGAGGACCACCACAGCCGAGAAGACAGGACAGAAGCCCACCAGGGCGGAGCAGAGGAACACCACAGTGGAGTCGATGGAGCAGGAGAGCAAGTCTGGTCAGGTAGGACTGAAACAGAGAACATAAACAGGTTAATGGCAGCCTGATGAGGTGGTTGGGGAGTTCCCAAACGGCCTCCATAGCCATGCAAGGGCAGACGGTGAGTTGGTGGATGGCCTCCATGGCCATGACAGGGTAGGACGAGAGCTCTGGAAATTCGTCTGAGATGTGACAAGGCTCTGGAAGTTCGGCTGAGACGTGACGAGGCTCTGGGAGCTCAGTTGAGACATGACGAGGCTCTGGAAGACCCATGGTGATTTGACTGTGTTCAGGAAGATCAACTGTGACTTGATTCTGCTCATGTAGATCATTGGTGACTTGACTTGGCTACTGAAGATCATTGGTGATTTTACTGAGTTCAGGAAGATCAACTGTGACTTGATTCTGCTCATGTAGATCATTGGTGACTTGACTTGGTTCATGAAGATCATTGGTGACTTGACTTGGCTTATGAAGATCAACTGTGACTTGACTTGGCTCATGAAGATCAACTGTGACTTGACTTGGCTCATGAAGATCAACTGTGACTTGACTTGGCTCATGAAGATCAACTGTGACTTGACTTGGCTCATGAAGATCAACTGTGACCTGACTTAACTCTGGGAGGTTAATGGTGACTTGACCTGACTCTGGACGGTCAACAGTGAACTGACTAGACTCAGGGACCTGATCAACAGTGATCTGACTCGACTCTGGTAAATCAACAGTGACCTGACTAGACTCTGGGAAATCAACAGGGACCTGTCTTGACTCATGAAGTTTAACTGTTGTTTTACTTGAATTTTCAGTGTTAGTGACTTGACCTGACTCTGGACGGTCAGCAGTAGAGCCCTGCACGGGCCTCAAATCTAGGCCCGAGTCCGGCCCTAGGCCCAGACACTCAGGCCCTAGCCTGGCCCGTTTCCGGCAGCTCATTAAAATTATCAGCCCGAGTCCGACACGAGCCCGTGTTTTTATTTATGGATTTATTTATTGTATTACTCAGCGGAAGCCTGCCTTATTTGCAGCAATTAAAATATATCAGTTTTGTGTTATGTTTCTTTTCATTTCTTTATCAAGTTAATTTAGAAAATTTTTTGGAGCATTTTTAAAACAAAATGATGATTAACCTTAATCAATAAAGCCTCTCAAATCAACGCGAATTCTTTACTTGGCTACAATAAAATTAATAGATATAAAACACTTCAAGCATATCACATAGCCAGTTAGTTTAATAAATGTTTATTTATTAAACCACAGTCATGAGTAAAATGAAAAAAAAAAAAAATACCGGGGCAGGATCGCAACAGCGTTCGCAAACTAAGTGAGAAACAGCCTACAATCTAAACAAATTAAATTAAATTAATTAAAAACAAAACTGCAGATTATTTTACCTCAAAAATGCACCACAGAACATGTCCATTATTTTTTCCATTTTTCAACAGTTAAACGAAAATAAAGTCCAGTCAAACGAAAAGTTAGAAGTCCTCCTCTTTTCCCGCTGCGCTGAAGGCAAGTTCGCTGCTGCCGCTGGCGGGACACTAAACACAGAGCGAGCCAGTCTTAACAGTCGCGGTAGCAGTGTCTCGTGCTGTTTTTACCATAGCAGCACATCTCGTCCATCACCTTCCATGTTGTGATTGAGGCGCATGTATTGCTGTACTTCATCGTCGTTATCCTCGTCCTGCTCCACAATGTTTTCAAACTAGGCCAGAGCTCTCTTCTTTGCCGCGTGGCCCGCAGCAACAGGTGCAGACACAGAAATGCTCCGCTACATGAATCATCATTTTAGAATTATTAGTTGGCCAACTAGGCTATGATTAATACATTAATTTAGAGGCCTATAATAGTTACTACTACAATAAGTGGATATAAGTGAAGTATAGTGGGTCGCGCTGACGGAAATACGTGCGTGAGACTGTCATGTCAGTAGTTGTAATTATAACGGGTTGAATTATCAGATTATGAAAGTTATGAGGTTATGAAATGTCTTTCTATGTTTGTTTTTCTATCGTCGACGTCAACTTCTCTCTTTTTTTTATTTTTATTAATGCCTAAAAATTATAAATAGAAGGATAACCCAAAATAGGCCCGAGGCCCGGCCTGCATGTGAGCTATAATGTGAAAACTGGCCCGAAGCTCGGCCCTAGGGGCATAAATAAATAAAGGGGCCCGTTGGGCTCGGGCTGAAATGCAGGGCTTCGATGGCGAACTGACTAGACTCTGGGAAATTAACAGGGACCTGACTCATGAAGTTTAACTTTTGTTTTACTTGACTTTTGGGTGTTAGTAGTGACCTGATCTGACTCTGGACGGTCAGTGGTGACTTGACCTGACTCTGGACAGTCAACGGTGAACTGACTAGACTCTGGGAAATCAACAGGGACCTGATTTGACTCTGGAAAGTTGATGGGGCTGGCAGCCATCTTGTTCAGAGAGGCTGGGCTGGCGGCCATCTTGTTCAGTGGCACTGGGCTGGTGGCCATAACAGGACAAGGCTCAGGAGTGGTGCATACTGCAAAAGTGCTGTATTCCTCCTCCACAACACCCACAGTATATGCAGAGCTGTTCAGTTGGAGTCCCAGATCAATATAATACTGCAGAGTCCAGTGAGAATCATGCAAATGCATGAGTGAGCCGAGCGGCTCAGATAGTCCACAACAAAAAAATCAAAAAATCAAAATCGAACGTTTCAGGAAAAAACCTCTGGCGCCTAAAGGGTTAACAGCTTAAGTAATTTGTGGATTAATGCGTATTGGAGAAGCAAACCATTTCAAACGATTCAGTTCGATTTGGAGAACTGGTTCAAGAAGATCTGGTTACACTGAGTGATTAGTTCGCGAACCGGATATCACTAAACTGCAGTGTTTTTAACAGTCTCACAACAGACCCTGAAGACAAGACAATGCTGAATAAAGTCGTAGTTTTTGTTATTTTTGACCAAAATGTATTTTCGATGCTTCAACAAATTCTAACTGACCCTCGATGTCACATGGACTACTTTGATGATGTTTTTCTTACCTTTGTTGTTGTCCTCTGACATGGACAGTAGACTGTACACACAGTTTCAATGGAGGGACTGAGAGCTCTCGGACTAAATGTAAAATATTAAACTGCGTTCCGAAGATGAACAGATTTCTTACGGGTTTGAAACGACATGAGGGTGAGTCATTAATGGCATAATTTTGTTGTGAACTATCCCTTCAAAGGCTAGTTTTCAAGGAGTTTGTCTGTTCATTTGACAGAATATTTTTGGGTTAAAACATGATTTAAACAGATTAAGCACATTCATACACAGTCACTTTCGCAATAATGCATAAAAAAAGTAATCTTACAATGATCTTGAATGAGCAGAAATCTGTAAGAAAAGCATCGATCAGTAGATAAAATAACTGATGAAAATGTACTTTTATTTTAATCACAAACAAAATTTGCACAAGATAAAGCAGGAATTATACCTTTTAATGCTGCCAATGTTATTAGTTTGGCATGTGGTAGGAAAAAAAGTTTGCAAACAATAGCCTAAGCCACTTCGAAACTCTCCTGTTATTTTCTTTTTTTATTTTAATATAGACTGTTATGAACATAACATTAAAAATACAAACATACTGAAGTACTTTATCCATGGAGTGAAGGCGGAGCGGTGTTTCTGGTATCGGTGAGCGCGGAGTGGAGTGATTATTAAATCGTTCTGTTAAAATACTACGTCATTTATGGTCATACAAATAAAAGTAATCAATCTTTTGAATCCGTATACGTTTATTAGTGTGCACTCAGAATAACAACAAAAAGCTGTGCTTATTCTGTAAAATAATTAAAGCAAACAAGATGCAGTTTCTGCCATCTCGGTCATGTGAACTTGAGCGAAAAACTTCGAAACTCTGTATAAAAACTAAATCTAGAGAGAGAAATGTCTACATTTAAAAAAAAAAAAAAAAAAAAGACATTTATTGTGTGCATGCACATTGTGCATTGTTTAAGATGGCTTTCAGTTAATAAAAATAGCAAAAAAAATTATCCAATTAAAATTAATATTTTTATCTGTAGCCTACTTTTTTTTTTTTTTTTTTTTTTACTGTAACTGACAGTTCTACCAGAAAGACTTGGAGAAGATATTGTAACAATTCATACATTTATTTATGACCCAGCAAGCTGTATGTTTGTATTTGGCGTAGGCCCCATCCGTAAATAGCTGTCCGGGGATACGGATTCAGTATTTCCTGCCTGAATATGAATGTGGGGGTGCAGCCGACCCCCGTGACGTTTTAGGAGGGACCATCCTGGTGGTGGTGGGATGGTTGGAGGGGAAGAACATCCTGTGGTGGTAAGGGAGATGGAGAGAAGATGCTTGTTATTGGTGAGGGAGGAGCCGATCTTGGTGGTGGAGGGGTGGGTGGTGGTGAGTGAAGCGTTCAGCATCTGCAAACTCAGACAAGTGTAAGCACAGGTTCTTTTATACTTCTATTATTAGAACGTGATTGGACAATTGAAAAGGTAATAGGTGACGCTAACAATTGAGTCTTCCTGGCAGAACTTATGCTAAAGCTTCCAGATTCCGTCCAAAAAAAAAAAAAACCCGGGAGTTGGCGGGAACAGGAGTCATTCTTCCGGGATTAAAATGGGACGGGATTTTCCTTCAGTTTTTCTGTGGGATTGGTATGGGACAGGATTTTTTTTTTTTTTTTTTGCGGGAGTGGGATGGGACAGATTTGAAAATCCTTTCCGTGTCACCCTCTACTATCCAGTGCGTTGTAACTGGCAGAATGCCTCATGCGTGACGGAAATGTTATGCCCCTCACCATGTTATGGCATCTAGTGATGGGAAGTTTGGATCATTTTACTGACTCGGTCCTTTGAGTATCGTTCAGCAAAATTAATATTTTTTGAATCATTTATTAATTAAATGAGTCATTTTGTTTATTTTAGAAAAGTTACTTCCCTAACACATCTAGTACACAAATGTTGATCACACTACAAACTATAAAAAACTATAATGCTATAAGAAACTAAAAATATTAATTTGTTATTTACCTGGGTCTTAGCCTATGATTAGCTCACCTCTACTCTTATCTCACAAGTTTTCAGGTTTTAGTCGTTCCTTCATCAAGTGACAGCCCCATAAACTTAACCAATGTAGTCTGAGCCGGAAAGAGAATTGATTATTATTATTATCATTATTATAATTATTATTTACTCTTACAGTTACGTGAAGCGTTTTTTGGTCTAAAACTTTAGCTTTTAATTTCTGTCATGATGTCATTTCACATTCAAGGGCCAGAAATGTAAGTAAGGACATTGTTAAAATAGTCCATGTGACTTCAGTGGTTCAACCGTTATTTTATGAAGCTATTAGAATACTTTCTGTTTCCAAAGAAAACAAAAATAACGACTTTATTCAATGATTTCTTCTCTTCCAGGACATTCCACTGCCATTATCGAGAGTTCCACAATGCATGTGTTTGCATTCCTCCGCTCATAATTCCCAAATGGCTCATAGTGCCATAAAATTTAGGTTAAACCACTGATGTCACATGGACATTTTAACAATGTCCTTACTACGTTTCTTGGCCTTGACTGTGGTAGTATCCTCGCTGTCTACTGAGAGCCAGAGAGCTCTCAGATTTCATCAAAAATATCTTTATTTGTGTTTCAAAGATGAACAAAGGTCTTACAAGTTTGAAATGACATGAGGGTGAGTAATTAATGACAAAATTTTCATTTTTTGGGTGAATTATCCCTTTATGTTTCATAAGACAAAGAGACAACACCATTACGCATCCTGAGCTATGAAAGAGTGACCTTAGAGCAAAAACAGTTTTCTCTGGGAAGACTCTCTCTAGCAGAAGTTTAATATGGCATATTTACAATACACATTTTCTCATAAACCCATGTGGTCATCATTGCCAGCAGCCGTATGGACTCACTATCCCACCTGCAGGTAAAAATCAGGCCGTTTATCAACTTCGAACAGACCACCACAGCAGCACTGAACCTGAAGGCTTTGGCTCTGGGAGTATATTTCAGCCTGCTTATCTTTTATCCATTTGGTTCATGTGGTTCTATTTTTAAATGGGAAAACAAAAATGCTTTTTATCTGGGGCTGGAGTCAATGAAAATATATAAAAACTTTAATGGGGCATAACCCATTCATTGTAAACATTGTGCAAAGAATGTGATTGTACAGCGTCTGCTTCAGAATATCTTTGAAGCAATCTGTTGCAGCAGGCAGGGAGCAGTAGTTAATTGGGTTGTGGCAGGGAGAGATTCAAGTCCCCTGCATACACATCTTAATCATTTTAAATATATTTTCCAAGGTAAAAACTTTTTCACCAGCAGACTGTATGATCACATTCCCCTGTAGAATTTCATAAATTATTCATAAATATATTCAATTACATTTAACAACCTAATCTTTCCTTGTCACAAAAAGGTCAAAATATCTGTTTTCCCCCTGCATTATGAACTATAGCAAATCTCAGCAGTTGTATTGTTCTAATATACAACACACATAAAGAAATATAGCAAGTCCCAGCTGCGTGATTATTTACATTGTTGAAAAAAATGATTATATATTACATAGCATAACTGCTTGATTGCTTACAGTTTCGAAATGCATTATTATTCCCCAGCTCTTATCTACTAAATGCTACTATAAGGCATGAATATATAAGTATTGTGTAAAGCGATATAAATGAATTTGTTGCACTTATCAATAAGCAGTGAAGAAGCTTATTCTTTTAATGAGGCTTTTTCTTCTTCATTACGACTTCAGGGCAGATGCATCATCCTGACATTTTGACTTAAGGGCTCCCACAAACATCCAAATGAATTTTAATTATGTCTTTTTATTGAATATTTTTTTTGTTTGTTATGTGTTCAGTGTTATGTTATGTGTTATGTTATGTGATTCATGCAACCACCAAGCACAAATGTCACATAGGCTACATTATTAAATATTTTCATTTATTACAAACAGCCAGACAGCAAGTACAAAAATGAGTGTGACACAATCACATTGCTTAAAAGCGAACATTTTGTTAATGTATAACATTTTTTTTTCTTAAAAAACCAAACACTGCAGACAATAAGGAAGAGAGGAAAGGCAAAAAGCAGCATACACAATTACAGATGTTAAAGACAAAGTGATAATATTAAACAGCACAGAACAATCAGCTTCCACGACAGCAAAAATGTATAAACTCCATAACAAGGGATTTCCCCACTGTGATTGGTATGCAAAATAAACATATCATTTTCAATAATAAAAACATATTATCATAATAATATATGCTGCTGAAAAGGGGGCTTAAGGAATAGTTCACCCTAAAATAAAATTTGCTTAAAATTTGTTCACTCTCAGGCCATGCAAAATCTAGACGAAATTGATTCTTCATCAGAACATACTTGGAGAACTTTAGCATTGCATCACTTGCTCATCAATGGATCCTCTGCAGTGAATGTGTGCCATCAGAATGAGTCCAAACCGGGGATAAAAACATCACAATAATCCTCAACATGACTCCAGTCCATCTATTTACTTCCTTCATTTTTTTGTAAGAAACAAATCCATCATTGAGGTGTTTAACCTTAAACTGTCACCTCTGTTCATAATCCATAACAACGCTTCATACAGTAGAAAAGTTAATCCACTGTTTTCCTTTCACATTAAAATCCACCAACACATTTGGTTAGAATTGTTTTGCTTGTAAACGTTGCTTGATAATTTTAATATTCCATTTCAGTTTTTTTTTTTTTTTTTTTTTTTTTTTTTTTATAAATTTCATGCTTTTTCATTGTGCATTCCAATTAATCTAAGTCAAATTGCAGTCGGGTTATTTTGATTAGGTTATTTAAAAAAAAATACAGCTAACTAACACAATTAAACTAACATGTTTAAAAAAATAAATCTGTTTTTGCAAATAAACTCTTCATTTCATTAAAAATGAGATAGCAATATAATGGATAGAGGACTCTAGGTATTTTACCCAGAAGCAAGGGTTTGAGGTTATAATATCTAAATTATGAATTAATTACAAACAGATTTTCTTCAGATTTAAGTTGTTTGAATTACTTGTAGATTATCATCATGTTTTTATCAGCTGTTTGGACTTTGGACATTCTGACGGCACCCATCCACTGCAGAGGATCCATGTAAAGCTACTCATCATTCTCCAAATCTGTTCTGATGAAGTAACAAACTCATTTACTCATCTTGAGGGAGAAGTCATTTTCGGCAAATTCTGGGTGAACTATTATTAAAAAACAAACCTAAAATTGTTTTACTTGTCTTAACCTCCTTTAAGCTGGTCTGCCAACTTGGTCAAGCCATTTGTTCTCCCAGTTTGACCATACCAATGCCCCTCTAAAACCAGCAATGCAGATCAGCTTTCTCTCTCTCTCTCTCTCTCTCTCTCTCTCAGCAGGGTTATCAACAACATAATTTTTAAAACTTACAAAAGATTTTTTTCATAACGCAACAAAGTGAAGCAGAACTGCTGATGTAGACAGATACTCCATGGGTGTTTTCTCACATAGTTTTTCTCACATAGTTTTTTCTCACAATAGCTTACAGCTATTGTAATTCCACAGAACAGCAGTGAAGTAGTGGTTGCGAGCTGTGAGCAGAGATTTAGGTGGGAGCACAGTACATATGGCAGTGCCATCTGTTCAATGAAGGGCATCAGCATATTCTGGGACAAATTGCTTTGCAGGAAAATCTATGCATTTTATTAAAATAAAAAAATACAAATCCTGAAGTGATGAGTTGTCTGAACTTCTTCAGCAAAGTTTGAGATGCACTACAGAATGTCAAGTGAACATCATTGACATAGCAATACCCACTGGCATTTAGCTGTAGGGGTCTTACAGGACTTCCAGAATTACAGAAGATATTAGAAAATGGGAAAAGAACAAAGAAATGTTGAAATGAGGAGATATATGCTGGACTTAGTGTAGTTGATATGGTCTTAAAGCTCATTTCCCCTCGCTATTCCCAAGGTTCATTTAGATTTGAATGTGGAACACTCCTGCTTCACCATTGTTCATAATTACTTCCACTTCTCAAAAGCAACCACATGTGGAAATAAAAGAGCAATGGACTAACCAATAAGACAAAGGCATCATTAATACGTCACCAATTACTAATCTGTACTGTTATGTAATTTTCCAACCTGGAATGTCAGAATTCTTAGTTATATATATGAACATAAATCTGAATTGTTTATCCTTTTGATCTGTCATTCAAAAAATTCCCAAAATTCTAACCTTTCATTGAAGTAAAATAATGAAAGTGGGGGGAAAATCTCATTGTGAAACAAATGTTTTTCTCCAATGCATGTTGATGACGATTATTGGCACCCCTAGAAATTCTTATGAGTAAAATATTTCTGAAGTACATTCCCAGTCATATTTTTTTTCATATATTTATATCATATATATATATATATATATATATATATATATATATATATATATATATATATATATATATATATATATATAAAACATGAAATTGTCCAGCCATGACTTCCTGTTCCACAGGACTATAAATATGAGGAACACAAAGGCCAGATTCCCCTTAATCATCATCACAAGGAGTAAAACCAAAGAAAATAGTTATGATGTGCAGAACAAGATCGTTGAGCTTCACAAAATAGAAAGTGGCTGTAAGAAAAGAGCTAAAGCATTGAAATCCCCATTTCCACCATCAGAGCAATGATTAAGAAGTTCCAATCAACTAAAGATGTTACAAATCTGCCTGGAAGAGGACGCGTGTCTATATCGTCCTAATGCACAGTGAGAAGGAGAGTGTGAGTGGCCTAAGACTCTCCAATGATCACAGCTGGAGAAATGCAGAGATTAGGTGAACCTTGGGGTCAGAAAGCCTAAAATAATAATAATAATAAATCAAAGAAAATCAAACAGCCCCTACATCATCACATGTTGTTGAGGAGGTTGTCCAGAAACAAACTCCAGCATATTCAGTTTTCAGACAAAACTGGAATTTCAAATGGCACTGGTTTCTATGGTCAGATGAAACTAAAAAAAAAAAAAAAAGGAAAAGCTTTTTGGCAGCAAACCCACCAGATGGGTTTAGTACAAACAAGAACAAAAAGTACAGTGTAAAATATACTGCTGGATCTTTACTGCCTGTTTTACTGCTGGAGGTCCTGGACATCTTGTTCAGATACATGGCATAATTTATTCTATCAGATACCAACAGATAAAAAAATCCTGACTGACTGTTAGAAATCTTATAATGGATGATGTTTGGATCTTCCATCAGGAGAGTATTCCAAAACAAACATCAAAATTAACACAAAAGTGGGTCACTGAGCACAAAATGAAGCTTCTTCCATGGTCGTTGCAGTCCTCTGATCTTAAAAAAAAAAAAAAAAAAAAAAAAACTGAACTGAAAGTGAACTGAAGAGAAGAAGCATCAACATGGAGAAGTGAATCTGAAGGATCTGGAGAGATTCTGGATGAAGGAATGATCTCTAATCTCTTATCAAGTGTTCTCTAAACTCTTCGGGCATTATAGGAGAAAACTTATAGCTGTTAATGTACCCAGACCAGATGGTGGATCAGCACCTAGAAAGGACCTCTACTGCCCTGAAAGACAGCGGAGACCAGGACAACTAGATGAGCACTAGAGACAGATCCCCTGTAAAGACCTTGTCTCAGAGGAGCACCAGGACAAGACCACAGGAAACAGGTGATTCTTCTGCTCAATCTGACTTTGCTGCAGTCTGGAATTGAACTGCTGGTTTCGTCTGGTCAGAGGAGAACTGGCCCCCCAACTGAGCCTGGTTTCTCCCAAGGTTTTTTTCTCCATTCTGTCACTGATGGAGTTTTGGTTCGTTGCCACTGTTGCCTCTGGCTTGCTTAGTTGGGGTCACTTCATTTACAACGATATCGTTGACTTGATAGCAAATGATTGAACAGACACTGTTTAACTGAACAGAGATGACATCACTGAATTCAATGAACTGTTGCAATAATTGGGTGCCAATAATTGTGGCCAACATAAACTATAGAAAGCATTAATTTCAGAATGAGATTCCCCACCCAATTTCAATTGTTTTATTTCAATGACAGGTTAGAATTTTGAGATTTTTTTTTCAATTAAAGCTAAAAGGGAAAAACAATGCAGATTTATTTTCACAGCCGCCTTTGCTCATATTTACCAAGGGTGCCAATAATAGAAGATGGTACTGTATGTGTGTGTGTGTGTGTGTGTGTGTGTGTGTGTGTGTGTGTGTGTGTGTGTGTGTATATATATATATATATATATATATATATATATATATATATATATATATATATATATATATATATATATATATATATATATATACACACACACACACACACACACACACACACACACACACACATATATATATATATATGCCTTTGTCTTATTGGTTAGTCCATGTGTGTGTGTGTGTATATATAAGTGCAGTCAAACGATTAATCTCATCCAAAATGAAACGTTTTTGTTTACATAATATATGTGTGTGTGTGTGTGTGCTGTGTATATTTATTATATATATTTTATATATTATATATAATACACATTTATAAAGTGTGTATTTTTACTTTGGATGAGATTAATTGTGATTAATCATTTGACAGCACTAATATATATATATATATATATATATATATATATATATATATAGTTCTTATATGCTCACCAAAGCTGCATATGTTTAATTACAAACGCAGTGAAAACAGTAATATTGTGCAGTATTATTGCAATTTGAAATAACTTTTTTTTTGTTTACTATATTTTAAAAGCATCCATTTCTTTGTTTTCAGCGTCCATACTCTAATCTTCAGTGTCACATGATCCTTTAGAAATCATTCTGATATGTTGATTTGGTGCTCAAAAATATTTATTATTATTATTATTATTATTATTATTATTATCATGATCAATTTTACAAACAGTTTTTGTTGCTTTTTTTGTTTGTGCTAAGCATGATACACTACTCTTCAACCTGCCATACACCACTGTACATTTTTTTCAAATAAATTAATACTTTTATTAAGCAAAGACACATATTAATTGTCAAAAAAAAAAAAAAAAAAAATCAACATTAGTATATGCTGTTCATTTGAATTTTCTATTCATCAAAGAAGAAAGAATAATGATTATCACAAAATATTCATCAGCAAAAGTTGTTTTCAAAATATAATAATGTAATGAGAACCATTTTTTATAATTGAGCAGCAATAACAATTGACAATGATTGGGCACCAAATCAGCATATTAGAATGATTTCTGAAGGATCATGTGACACTGAAGACTGGATTTTATTTTGAACAAATATAATAAATAGAAACAGTTCTTTTAAATCATAATAATATATGCTAATATTACTGCTTTGCTGTATTATTAATAAAAAATAGAGCCATGGTGAGCATAAGTGCCTTAAAAAAAAAAAAACACATTACAAATCTTAAGAATTCCAAACGTTTGACCAGTAGTGTATATTTTACAACACAAAAAAATTGCTCACCAATAAAATGAAAAATCTGTCATTATTTCATTGCAATTACCTTTGCTATTTTTTTCAGTGGAACACAAAAGGATACATTTTTAGCATTATTTAAAATTTTTCATCCTTTTAAATCTTTTCAAATCAAAACAAACAAACAAACAAAAAAAGAATCTTATTCAGTCCTCTCTAATGTAATGATGATATTTACACATTCTCTGACACCAAAGAAGAGAAGAAACAGGAAATGACAATACGGAGTAATTACTTTACACCGATTAAATTCCTAGCAAAATTGTTTGATCAATAAACGAATCAAAAAGTCAAACTAGCTGCTCCCTATTTGATTGTGCACTGCTGCTAATTACTAAATAAACTAAATAAATATAATGTAATTATTATCTAAAGCAGTTTGAATTCATCACTTTTGCAATGAAGACCAGACATATTTTGTACACACCACAAAATCGTTTATACAACATGACTGATTTTTACAGATCAACATTGTGAAATACTTTCCAGGCCAGTTTCCATGCTCAAACACATGATAATACAGTGCTTTGCAAAGGTTTTCAGATCCTGAAATAGTTATCTTGAAATACTGAGGTACAAATTCAATTGGAAAGAAAATGTGTTTTTAATAAAAATGGTGTATTCAGTCTATACTGTACATTTGAGTATATTATAAAGCTAGCATTGAAAAGATGCAAAGCTGGCTCTATAAGTGTCTTTTGTGGTACCAGATTTCACTGCTGTAACAGGGTATAATTTTGTCACATTTTCCCCAGGCAGATTGATATTTCAGGTTAGTCAGTGACTTTTGCGCACTAATGATTTTGAAATTGCACCAGAGTTTCACAATTGGACTGAGATCACGACTTTAACGGTGCCTTTGTAGAAAATTCACCTCTTAGGCCACTCCATTGTTCAATCATTTTCAAGCTAAAAGATATTATCCACTCTTCTTTCTTTTTACCAAGATGCCAAGTCTTTGCTTTAAAAAAAATCTCCATAGCAGGATGCTATCTACTCAACTTATTTCTTCCATGTATATCATTTTTGTAACTTATCATACATCTATTGATAATCAATTAAAAGTGTAATCTGCTTTCCACTGCAAGTTCTAACTTTGGGACCTCTTAGATTTTACTTAAAAATTAAAGCCAATAAAACTTTACATTTTGAAAATTGTAAAGATTTCAAGATTTTACAATGTAAGTATTAAGTAATTCTACGATTTTTTTTACCCATCAGATTCAAAAAAAAAAAAAAAAAAAATGCAAAAATTCAAATTATATTAAAACTGCAAGATCTGAACGGCATCAAAATGTGTTGATTTTTTTTCTAAAGGTCAGTATGCAACCATGAATCACTCACAATACCTAGGCAAGATAGCTTGGAATGACCTAGCATCATAGCGAGTTTACACCACTATAAAAATCAAATGCTAAAAATGCTTACATGCTATTATGATATGTATAACTGTCAGGATCATGGACTGTATATGTCATGTATTGCCACTGTTTCTGTTACCTTATTTGGTCATGTTCCTGTCCTCGTTTTGTTAATTAGTTTGATTATCATCCCATGCACCTACAGTATGTTTACCCAATCATCCCCTGTATATAAGTCCTAGTCTTGTGCAGTCTGTCTCTGTCGTGTCTACAACTGATGTACCTGTACGTGTGTCAACCTCCTGTTCCCTGGGTTGGTTGGTTGGTTGATTATGCATGCCTCCGTGTTCGGTCTGGCAGCATAACATGACAATAATCTTCACCTTATCTAAGCATTTGTTCTTGCTTAATTGTAATGCTTTACTATATTTTTTTATGTCAATCAGAATAAGAATTTGAAAGATGATCACTTCAAAATCCCCCCACAAACCCCCACCCCTACAGAAAAATCTGGAAGTAATTTCAATGAGTCACAGTTAGAGGCCAATTGTATGGCAATTGTGTACTTGTTAGTGGGATCGTTACTTTTGGAAAGCACTGTATATTGGAGGGAAACACTCATCACCTGGAGGGAGAAAAAAGCAGACACTTCTGATTGCAGTGAATGGCCAAAACCTTAATTATGTGAGGACATAAGCAAAAAAAGAAAAAAAAATGCAGAAAAAATACAATAACTGGAATGAAGGATAAAAGCAAGTTAAAAAGGACACTTCAGGCTGCAAGAAAAAAAATATAAAGTCTACACCTCAAGCTTGCACCCTTTATAAAGGCTCAAGAAAAGCACTTACTATACGACATTTAATAAAGAAACAAACTATTAGGACGTGCTCAATGCAAAAGCGATGCAAAAACAAAAACAAAAACACAAAATTTGCTGAATTTTGACTCAGTCGGCATCTGGGTGACAAGTCAACATTCACATGCTTGTGCTGAAGCGCTAAAGCTGCTGCAGATCTGTGGAAAGGCATTGACTGCATCAAGCAGATCATGAGACTGAGATAAGAGAACTCTCCTTTCGTAGTTCTGATATACAAAACACAACATGACCATAAGCATGTGGACACCCACTTCCAGTTAACAAGTGTAGCTATTTCAGCTGCACTCGTTACTATGAAGCTATAATAAAAACCAGAAAACAACCATGCAATTTCCTCAGATGAAAATGTTCTGTTTTTCTGTTCTTGTCACTGTGTACAAAGAAAGGATGATGAAAAAACTTGAGTGGCTTTCACAAAGCATGACACGAATCCCACTGAACACCACTGCAATTAATTTTGGAAGTCTGAGTGAGCCAGACCTCATCACCCAACATCAGCACCTGACCGCACAGATGCTCCTGCGTCTGAATAGAAGCAAATCCCTGCATCTATATTCCAACATCTGTTGGAAAGCCTTCCTAGAGTGGAAGCTGTTATAGCAGCAAAGGAAGAACCACCTCCAGATTAATGCCAATGGCTTTAAAACAAGCACATATGGGTATTTTTGTCTTTTTTTTCTATAAAAAATTTCTGTACATGGTCGTAAATAAATATAAAAAGGTAAATAAGTCTTAAAAAGATACATTATATTTCAAATGGTGCCTTCATGTGCTATTGGATTGATCATAAACACAAGTTTCCTAGTCGAAAATTGGACATATAAGGCTTCTCTAAAGCTGTTTATGTCCAAGTTCCAACTAGGAAGCTCATATTTAACTACGATAGCACGTGAAGGCAGCATAAATATAAACATATTTAGTGAGGTTTATGCTTAAAGCTGCAGTCCGTAAGTTTTGCCTATATGTCACCATCTCTGTTTGAAAACCTGCAATTGCAGCTATTTGGCGAATTATCTTCCTTGCATGGGTAGTGCGTTGGCATGGCTAAAGCGTGGATGAATCTAATGTTTTGAGGAGTATGCGTGGCTGTCAGTCAGTCACCACACTGTTGTGATTACTGTTCTTCGGAATCACATTCTAGCCTACAGTATGTCCTGGAACTATGAAAATAATAAGCAAAATATGAAAACAATTATCTTACACTATTTAGTTTTTCCAGTAAACGTATTTATTTATTTTTATTTATTTATTTTTTTTTTAAGGGAAAAGAAGACAAGATTACTGCTAAAAATGATTTTTTTGCATTGTCCACATACTTTTGGTCATGAAGCGTATATCGTGAGAAAATCAGGTATGACTGAGGCATGAACAACAGAAGCTAAAATAAAAAATACATCGAAAATGAAAGCGCCATTACTTGACCAGCTCTGGTTTATGTCACATGGTGAATATAATCAATACAGAGGCCAGAAAATGACGATCCTGGGTCAGTACTTTGAGAGATTGAGCTGACATCAATTGTTTTAATGAACAGGTTGGCCAGAGGTGTGAGCAGTATCTCATCAAATTGCTCCAGCACTGGCACCTGCCTTCTGTTCTGTGTCTCAGTCTCATATTCTCATGCCATATATAATTCTCTCTCCACACAGCCAGTGCATCCATCATTTTCTCCAGGGAAAAAACTGTGATGGTGCTAACACGATGCCGCAGTGCTGGTCAAACATGCACGCAGTGGTGCATTAGAAGAAAAAGGCTGTCCGGGCTGAGCTGCCAGATGATGTCAGAATCACAAGCTGATACGAAAACTTGTTACGCACAGTATCGGCTATGATGAATGTTCTTGATATACATGCAAAAAGAGTGCATGCTTAGTTTGATGGGGAAAAAAACAAGGTGAAGCGCAGTGGATGTCTCGAAGCAGTAGGGGAGCCCCAAGGGTGCTGCATTGTCTGCTGGTTCATATGATGCTACGACATAGTATGACATTAGCTACAGTAGCTGATCAAATTAACCTGCTGATCTGACAACAGAGATGATGTAGGTTCATCTCATGGGAATACAGAATACTGACAGGAGGTGGACAGGTGTGTCATTTTAAAAGCAAGCAAATAAGGCATAAAAAATTAAGGATTGGTTGCTTTGAACAGTCAACATATGCTACACTTCATACAGGCACAGTCTTGACAGCTGAATTCACTCATTCTGAACCGTTCCTCATGTTTTTTGTCAACAGCAGACCTAGTTATCGTAAGCAATGCCGTGTTCTTGTCATGGCACGTAACAACAGAATATCACTTTGTATTCTACAGTCTCAGATCAACAAATGCATATGAATTCTTTTGTTCAGGGAATAAATAAAAAATGGGAATAATAAATTCCTGAATTACCTATTAAGCTGCTCAAAGAAAGCTTTCAATGTTACGTTTCCAAAGTGATGTCAGCGGTGTAGTGAAAAATGTTTAAGATTTTGGGCTAATGATTTTAGTAGTTTTTTTTTATGAAAGTAAAACTTTTGACAGAGACTGTTTTCCTAAGATCTGTTTCAGTTCAGTGCTTGTCTATGAGACAAGAATAACCATAATATGGTAATAAAAATAAGCATAAAATAATAATATATATGAAACTAGGGCTGGAAGATATATCAAATTTGCACAATTATGATGCAGGAAATATAAAAATAAGCAGCAGTTAGATAATGTGATTCTGATTTGGCTATTAATTTTTTATTTTTCTAAAGACTGTCAAACTCGTGTATGAGAATGTTTCAACAGAAATGTTTTATCTGATTTAGTAGCATTACTAAAGTCTAAACTTCATTAGATCCTTTTAAATCTAAGGGGCTACAATGGATGTTTAGTTGAAATCGTTTCTAAGTGAAAAAGCAGTCTAAAAAAAAGTGTAACTTTAAAAAAAATTATCTAAACTTTGCACTTTTTTCATTCAACTTTCATTGTGTCTTTAAATGCAAAAATGTGAACCCATTTAAGAGCAAATATATAAATAAAAATATATAGAAAATATAATCAAAAAGCTGAAAAATACTGAAATATAACTTTATAAATAATTTGGTATATCAACCAGCCCTAAAGTGAGCCCCTTCAAGGTAATAAAAGCTAAAGCAAGGATGTGACGTTCTTTGTAGATCTATTCTGCAATACGTGTGCGTCTGGAAAACATACACTACTTGATTATCCAGATGAGAATAAAATAGACCATGCAAAATCCACTATTTGATCACACCAGGATCAACACAAGTCTCATTAGAAACCTCTCCTCGTGGTCACGACAGGATTCTAACTTCACTGTTTGAAATCTAGACAACTTCCATTTGAAATTGCATTTGGAATGATTTGTTTAGCCATTGTGAGTATTACTTTACAATGCAGGAGGGACAAGCCAATAGAGCTGTAGTATCAAGGGATATTCTGAATGAATGGGAGTCCTGGTCATGACAGCTGCCACTCGGGGTTTAAAAACTTGATAGGGTGCGTCTTAGCCCACTTTGCAAAAACAGCCTTCTCTGTGATGAACCGGTGGCCACCATAAGGGGCGCTCTCATGCAAGAGGTATTCGGCACATTCGTCGCGACTTCCTGCTTCATAGTAGTGGTACGGCACCTTCCTGTAGCCTTCTGATCTAAAATGTAAAAATAAATAAATGTTACTTTTTTATTCCATCACAATAAATCATGCCATAAGGTGCCAATTTCAGTATATTTCAAAAGGCTATTGCAATGTATTTCATTTCAACATTACATATTTCTGAGTGAAAGAGAAGAAAAAAACAACAACAGAAAAACTAGGATGATTTTTTCCTCAGTAATGCACAGATGAATTGTGCACAATAAAGACTGGGAAGCCTGTAGCAGTTTTGAAGGTGTTAGAGCTTTAACCCATTGATACTTTTTATTCAAAGACTGAGTGCTCTGAGTCCCTAAAGAGCATTCCTTTGGAGAAATGGAAGCTCAGAAGGCATTTTTCCCCCTCACAAATAGATTAAATTTTTCTCTCCCAGTAGCACCTGTTGAATTTTAATTACAAGAGATCCAGCGAGGTCAATTTCAACAACATCTCAGCACATTATGCTAAAATAGATACTTCCCAGCTGAACCGCCTTTCATCAAAATGACTTTGTTGTAGACACTGTTTTCTCATTTGCCAGTCTTTACAGGTGACTGGGAGTTGCTGTGAAATTAAAATTGCTCATTGTTTTGAAAGGGAGAGCAGAATGAATAAATGGCTGGGAAAACAGATTATAATAGCTACTTTACAGACACACTAATCACATCAGTGCACTTATTGCCTATGTCTATCTGCAGTGGGATGGGGGCTGGACATGAGGTTCTTAAGGACACTATCATTAAAATGGAACCATGGTGTGAGATTCTTGGTAAAGGGGTTTATATGCTACCAGTTAACTATTAATACACAGTGTCCAGAGACATGCATAGAACACCAGACAACAAACAAGCCAATTTTTTTTTTTTTTGAAAATTATTTTGCTTTCCTCCTTAAAAAATAAAAGAAAATGAAACAATAGTTCTATTGAAAAGATTGTTTCAGGTGTAATCAGCTAAATACTAACCACTTGACCAGGTCAATATTTGTTATTATATCCCCATCAAAATATACTTTAACTTAAATCAATATTTAATCTACATTATTAATCTTAATACTGTTAATTTAACGAATCTAGAAAAACCTTACACCATGATCTGTCTAAACATTTTATTCTGATAAAATAACTATGGAAATTAACCAAATTAACAGTTATTTTTAAACATTCAGTATGGTCAGTGGTGGACAGTAACGAAGACTGGTTGTGGGCCCCTAAATATTTTAGGCTGTAAAGACCTTTGAAAAAATGTGTATATGGCCATACAGTACACTGAAGTGATATGGATATGTAATGTGGTCAATACCTGCCAGGAACAACTTTAGCCATATGAAAATATTTAAACACCTCCGATTGGTTGAACATTCTTTTAACTAATCAGATTCAAGCATTCAACAGCTTTTGAAACTGCCTACACTATGAGTAGGCACTTTGTTTGAATAAGTAATTACTTTGTGACTTTGTTAAAAAAAAGTGAAGTGAAGTGTGATATAAAATACCTCTGTAAATAAATACAATATAAATTCACGTCTCGCGCATTTTAATGCTCTTTGAATTTAATGTGTACATAAAGGGATCGTTCAGTCGGCGCCGGACCACAAATTTAACCACCCGCAACTCCCGAACCCGGAGCCTATCGACGCAGGGTAGGTCTCATTCAAAAGAGGGCCTCTAGATATAAACTCAATTCGCATTCGAGAGGGTTCCTCAAGCTGAAGGGATCCCGACTTTGGTTCGGAATGACTGTGCTGTTACGGGGATATGACCATTCAAAGTTTCAATGGTTTTCTATAAAGCTTTAAACTTAAACTTAAGCTTAAACTTAAGCTTTAAAGCGATTCATACAGGTCTCCAGTAGCAAACTATGGAGCATGCTCTGCTGGACAAACTAATTACACAATTTCAAGCATTTTATCTGCATTATATGTTCTGTAAAAAAAAAAAAATTGCATATCGACAGCATATTTGCCGATTCCGATATATATCGGCGACAGGCTCATATCAGCCGAAAATATTGGCAAAACTATATATCGGTAATGGAGATGTGTACTTTTTTCTTATTTTGTCTAAATATCATATTTTTCATTTAGTACTGCCCTTCAGAGGCTACAGATGATAGTTTCCCATACTTGGTAGATGTCCAAGAAGACAAAATAAGTTAAAGGGGTCATATAATGCATTTACATTTTTTACTTTCTCTTTGAGGTGTTACAAGCTCTTGGTGCATAAAGAAGATCTGTAAGGATACAAAGACTAAAGTCTCAAATCCAAAGAGATATTCTTTATCAAAGTTAAGACTTTGCCATGCCCCCCTAAAATGGCTCATTCAAACACGCCCCCACATGTCTATGTCACTATGTAGAAATATTTGTGTAATGCCGCCCAAATGTTCACGCAAAGAAAAAAGGCTTGGTTTCAGCAACCACAGTTAATGTTGAAGCAGCCATGTCAGGGAGATGCTGTGTGTATCTAGGTGAAAGTAAAAACATTTTATTTGGTATTCCAAAAGTAGATGCATTTAGGAATCTTTACGATTACTTACAACAAAACAGTAATGCATTTTATGGACGACCGTTTCATGAACCTAGGAGAGGAGGTAATTCTGACTTTGCTACGACAATCTGGCGTTTCTGAATCTGCTACTGGAAGTATTTTTTGTTATTAGTTTAAGTATTTGCTATTGAATGTCCCAATGCAGAGTTTTGCATTGCGTGTGTGTGTGTACACGCATGCGTGTGTGTGTGTGTGAGTGTGTGTGTGTGAGAGAGAGAGAGAGAGAGAGAGAGAGAGAGAGTCAAGTGGCTTGTGTACTGCAAACACATAAGAGCTTCATCACTGTGTCTGTAACTCCACTCTGTTCCCCTTTCAGTCTTGAACTTATGGTAAAACTAAGGACATTATTACATTATTAATTATTACATTTATTTTGAAAGAAGATGCTCACGATTATGGAATGGGGAATTACATTTCCGACGAGTGCTTGCAGTATTCAGCCAATCACAACGGACTGGATCAGTTGGCCAATCAGAGCAGACTGCGCTTGTCAGAAGGAGGAACTTTGTAGAAAATGACGCGTTTGAGAGAGGCAGGGCATAGAGGACCTACTATAATGTACAGTGTTTTTTTTTTTTTTTTGCATTGAAGCATGGCAACATATTCTGTTACACCAAATACACCAAATAATTATCTTTAAAAAAAAACATAATATGACCCCTTTAAATTTAACCTGATCTTAAAATTCTAAAAGGTGTCACTTTTGTAATGTTTTTGTAATGTTTCATTCATAGCCTGTGCCCTCAGAAGGTCACAATTGTTGGCTGCGTACTTCATCCAAGATGTGCCCTTTCAGAAAAGTAATTATTGTAAAACAAACTGTAATTTTGAGGAATACATTACTGTAATTTCTTTCTTTGGAATGTAATGGTTACATTTCTAAAACGAGACAGCTTCAATGATGTATGCGACTGACAAATGCAACCTCCGGAGTATGCAGCCTTCAAAACGAGACACTACTGAATTTATTTTCAAATTAATGAACCAAATATAAAAGAAATACCTGATCACTAAATGGAACTGATTATAGTGCTACTCCTATCATGCAGCAAATCATACTGCTATTGTGTTCAGACACATTTTTTTTTTTGGTGTTGTATGCTAAAACATATTGCGTCAATACATGGTCTAAAATGATAACTAGAGAAAAATTCTGAAGCAAATATATTTGCGTGTATGTCTGTATTATGGCAGGATGGACAATGTTTAAAAGAAGCCCACAGCACTGCTCTGTATCAGCTCAGCTGTCCTTTTTCACTCTGGAAACAGGTGAGGCACTTTAAAGCCCATTGTCAAGTAATAGATTGCATGTCAGTCTTACTTGCAGTATGTGTCATTGATCATGCCGTAGACTCGGATCTCCTTGCACATGTCCATGGCCAGAATGAGTGTGAACCAACCAGTGCTGAGATATGACCCCGACTGAATCCTGCCAACATAAAATCATCATGTTATTTGAACATGCATTTGAGTGATCTATATTCAAATAATTTACAATATAGTTCTCAAAATACTGTAATATCTCTTTCAAAAGAAAAATAAAGCACCTGTGTATAGAACATAAACCAAGTGAAGCTTATAGTGAGGACTAACAACATAGACGCTGATGTATACAGAACAAAAGCATCTCTCTTCACAGGTAAGAAATAATTAGTTTGTGTTAAATTCTCAAAGTCAGAAATAAGTTGAAGTACCATCACACATTAAGTGCACATGTACTCCCTTGACTTTTATAAAAGCACCTCTACAGACTCAGCACCTCCATCACACAGTCTTGATGCTTATATTCCCTGCAACTCTCCCCCAGAGTGTTCAGGAAAATGGTCAATCATCAAGACATATTAGAGCATGTGGCCATTTAGAGAAGCTATTGGCACCTGTGGAAAAATCCATTTCCCAGGCGCTTTGTAAAGAACACTGATTTCATCAGAAAGAGCAGACCTGCTTTCAAAGTACAGGCATTAATTCCCAGCCATCAACCCTTCTCTGCTCTGTGCAGCTTTAAATTGCCATTCATACAGTCTCTGAGACAATGTTCAACAGAACACAAAACCCCTTAATGACGGCTTCTCCAAAATTGGAAACACCTAAAGGGATAAAATTCAGTCATGATTTGCTTCAAACCCATATGATGTTATTTTTTGTGTGGTGTGCAAAATGATACATTTTTAAAGAATGTTCATGGATCTTTTGAAAACCTCAATAAAATTCAACAAAGGAAAACATAACAAAATAGTACAATAAAAAAAAGCAATAAAACAGCTTTGTGTGATGAACCGGCCCAAAGTTTACCAAAATTGAAAATATGCTGTTAGTTTACCTTTTTGTTTTTTTTAATTTACCAGTAAAGAAGACTATTTGTTGGAACCATGGCCCATGATGATTTATAACTGCAGGTCAGCGGATACCAGCACTTTAGAGTCAAGAAAATGTATATGCAGTAAAAGGAAAATGAAGCACCTGTGGCTTAGGTCTTATGAAGAGAAACGATTGGTATGTGCAAGAAACTGTATGTATATGATTTTTTTGTTTATTTGATTTATTTTAGTTGTTTGCATCAAATACATTTTGATTTTTTGATAATTGTGATCTGGCAGCAACAGCAGTTTTTAGTTTGAAAAAGCAATTTGCTGACTTTTCATAGATATTCCCAACGTTTAATTATGTAAGCTTTACCCTACACATCAAATGACAAGGGAATTTATAGCAGGGTTTATATTAATTATCCAGTTCCCGCAAACAGTCTCTCAAATGGCTTGGGTATAGAGCATTCACTGCTGCATGCCATTGATGAGTATTTTGTCTTCGTATCTTTTGTCTCATACTTCAAACAAGTCTGCCTACACAGTAAGATAAACTACACTTGCATTAAAGAGATGCTTCTTGAGTAAATATATCTTGCTTCAAAAATGAGGGATAGTTCACCCAAAAATGTAAATTATGTCATTGTTTACCCCCCAAACTATATAACTTTCTTTCTTCTGTAAAACACAACTAAGATAATTTTGAGAATGTTTTGTCCATGATGAAAATTACTGAGATGAGAAACAACAGTGGATCCCATTGAATCATTGTATTAACAATATAGCATCTTCTCTTCTTGTGTGTTCCAAGTAAATGTATAATTTTTTTTACTGTCCCTTTATTAATTTTTTTTCTGTAAAAAAAATAAAATACATTTTGTTTTTTAAATGCAACCAAAAATCATGTTTATCTGTAATTTATTTTAAAATGGGGCAAGACACTAGAATAAACTTTCAAATAAACGCTATTTGGAATATCTAGCCACAAGCCAACATTATACAATGCCACTAGTGTGATATAATTGCTTACCAATCTTGCGGAAATGGAGAAGCATTGCCATTCTTTACCTAATTGATTTATCTAAACAGCTCATTTTTAATGGTGCGGTTCTGCTGATTAATACAGCTGAACAGTGCTTCCCTAAGATGTTTTAAACTATTTCTTCCCTTGGGATGAGTTTTTCATTTAGCCAGAGGAGAATGGTAGAGTTGCCTAGCGCTCTTTGCCTGCGCCAATTTATCTTTGTGAGGGAACTAAGTACGGCCATTATTACCTGACACATTAAAGAAGACAGACAGTTCCTCCAAGGCAAGGTTATGTTTACTTTCATTTCGGCAAGAACTATTAATAACCCTGAGGCTGTCAGCAGGTTGCTAGTAAATGATAGGCTTGTAGTAAGTGCACCAGCTCCTGTTCTTAAGTGGTTTTACCTGGTCAGCACAACTTCAATTTTTCCAGCATCAGCTAATGCTGCTGTACATGTTTTTAGTAGGGCTGTCAAGTAAATATATATTTTTTTACGCTAATAAATTACATGATGTGCCGATTAATTAATTAACATTTTGGCTGAGAAATTACCCTGCAAAAGATAAAGTCAATATTGTGGTTGATGAGAAAAGATTTTCAATAAAGCAGCTTTTAAAAGAAATATTTTGATAGTGTAACTTATATATTTTTTTAATATATAAATATTGAAAAATGAAATTAATTTTGAAAAATCAGATCATAATCTCACAATATGAAACTAAAAAAGAGTTACAGTAAAGAGTTATTTGGTCAGATTACTTCATCTAAATAGCTGATTCATTCAAGAATAAAGGTTTCTAGGTAATAAAGAATAACAATGACTATGTTTATATGGACATCAGTGATCTAATTATTTGCCTTATTCTGAATAAGACAATAATACAATTAAAGTGTTAATATAAGCTGCTTTTAGGATATTCCTTTCATGTTCCCATTTGACATGTTTTTAGTTCGTGGATCTTTAGTTTGGGTGTTTCATTTTTATTTATTTTTTTTACTGAAAGCTTCAAGTGCAGTTAATTATTTATCATGCTACACATGCAAAGTAAAAATGCATTGTTGAAGCCATTCTTTTGTTTGCCGTCAAACTGTTGATCACTGCCGTTTGTGTATACTTTTACAAAATGTAGCGAAAAGTCCTAAACGATGGTAATAGTGTGATTAAAGCATTAGTTCACCCAAAAATGAAAATGATGTCATTAATAACTCACCCTCATGTCGTTCCAACCCAGTAATACCTCCATTTATCTTCGGAACAAAGTTTCAGATATTTTAGATTTAGTCCGAGAGCTCCATTGAAACTGTGTGTACGGTATACTGTCCATGTCCAGAAAGGTAAGAAAAACATCATCAAAGTAGTCCATGTGACATCAGAGGGTCAGTTAGAATATTTTGAAGCATCAAAAATACATTTTGGTCTAAAAATAGCAAAAACTACGACTTTATTCAACATTGTCTTCTCTTCTGTGTCTGTTGTGAGAGAGTTCAAAACAAAGCAGCTTGTCATATCCGGTTCACGAATGAATCATTCGATGTAACCGGATCTTTTTGAACCAGTTCACCAAATAGAACTGAATAATTTAAAACGGTTCTCGTATCCAATACGCATTAATCCACAAATGACTTAAGCTGTTAACTTTGCTGACACTCCCTCTGAGTTCAAACAAACCAATATCCCGGAGTAATTCATGTACTCAAAGAGTACACTGACTGAACTGAAGAAGAACACCGAGACGAGCCAGATAATGACTCGTTCACGAGTCAAGAACTGGTTGCATCGGTTTTCGGATCACCAGTAGTTCTTTCGGACAGTTCGATTCAATAAACCGGTTGAAGAAAACTCTGAACTTCGGTTCAGACACTCTGTGTGTCAGTCTGTTTCACGCTGAATCACACATGCACAGTATCATCAGTTCTCAAATCGGACACGTCTGACAGAAACGGTTCTTGACTCGTGAATGAGTCATTATCTGGCTCGGCTCAGTGTTCATCTTCAGTTCTCTCTTCACAGCAGTTCAGTCAGTGTACTCTTTGAGTACATGAATTACTCCGGGATATTAGTTTGTTTGAACTCAAAGTGAGTGTAAGCCACATTAAAAAAGTTAACAGGTTAAGTCATTTGTGGATTAATGCGTATTGGAGATCGAACCGTTTAAAACGATTCAGTTCGATTTTTCTAACTGGTTCAAAAAGATCTGGTTACATCGAATGATTTGTTCGCGAACCGGATATGACAAACTGCTTTGTTTTGAACTCTCTCACAACAGACACGAAAGAGAAGATAATGCTGAATAAAGTCGTAGTTTTTGCTATTTTTATACCAAAATGTATTTTCGATGCTTCAAAAAAATCTAACTGACCCTCTGATGTCACATGGACTACTTTGATGATGTTTTTCTTACCTTTCTAGACATTGACTGTATACCATACACACTGTTTCAATGGAGGGACTGAGAGCTCTCGGACTAAATCTAAAATATCTTAAACTGTGTCCCAAAGATAAATGGAGGTCTTACTGGTTTGGAACGACATGAGGGTAAGTTATTAATGACATAATTTTCATTTTTGGGTGAACCAACCCTTTAAGGTGTGTATTGCACTTCAATAATGCGACTAAGTTAGGAATACTCCACATGTCTTAATTTGATTAGTGTTTACTTCGATTATGATTTGAGCCGGATTAAGGTAATCTAAAATCCCTGTTTCCATGGCAGATTCTTAATCAGAGTATTGTCTTAATTGTATTAAATTTGGAGTATTGTTCAGTATCATATGTACTGACTGAATGTTGTTCCTCACACAATTTTATTGTATGACTTTATAAAGCAGAAATCCAAAAACGCTGTGGTTGACAGTGAATTCAGAACAGGTAACGTCTCGGTTACGTATGGTAACCCTTGTTCCCTGAAGGAGGGTACGGAGTCGCCATGTCGGTGACTGACAAATATGGGATATCGCTTGGATAGACCAATCTACTTCGAGTGTAAACTAAAGGAGCCAATGCACATTGGCATGCAATTATTGCATCCAGCTGCCGTTGATCACTGCGTGAGTATAAGAAGGCAGCAGGTGCAATGCATACCAGGTTTTGGCTGAGGAGCCGAGACACCACTTGGTCTTTGAAGGGTGTAGTTTGAACCTTGGGCACGTAGCCAGGCAGGGGGCTTAAGATAACCTGGAAGTCAGCCAGCCCGAAAAAATAGGCACAAATCGTCGACAGAAAATGCATGCAGGTTCCCCCTCTTGATGGAGGCCAGTGCAAGCAAGAGCAGAGTTTTCAATGCAAAGAAACTTTTAGCTCAACTGCTTGCAAAGTCTCAAATGGGCCCTGCTGTAGTGATTTAGTGATTTAGCACTAGAGTCAGGTCCCAAGAGGGTATAGAGGGGGGCCGGGAAGGATTTAACCTCCTGGCCCCTCTAAGGAACCTGACAATGAGGTCATGCTTACCCAAAGACTTCCCATTCACGGGGTCATGGTATGCAGCAATAGCAGCAACCTGGACTTTGAGGGTGGAGGGAGACAGCTTTCGTTCCAGCCCTTGCTGCAAAAAGGACAGCATGACTGCAATCGGGCATCTTTGGGGGTCTTCTCGGCGAGAAGAACACCACTCAACGAACAGGTTCCACTTCAAGGCATAAGCGTGTCTCGTAGACGGTGCTCTTGCCGAAGTGATGGTGTTCACTACCTCTTGGGGTAGGTCAACTAGAACCTCCGCATCCCGTCCAGGGACCAGACATGAAATTTCCAAAGTTCTGGATGCCGGTGCCAAATGGTGCCCCATCTCTGAGTCAGTAGATTCTTCCTCAGAGGAATTGGCCAAGGAGGGGCTGTCACGAGGAACACTAGTTCAGGGAACCAGGTCCGCGTGGGCCAATAAGGCGCTACTAGAAAGACTTGCTCCTTGTCCTCCCGGACTTTGCACAGTGTCTGTGCGAGAAGGCTCACTGGGAGAAATGCATAATTGCGTAGGTCCCACGGCCAGTTGTGTGCCAGTGTGTACATGCCGAGAGTTCCATCGATCAGGGAGTAGAACAACTGGCAGTGAGAGGTCTCTGGAGAAGCAAACAGGTCTACCTGAGCGGCTCCGAACCATTCGCAACTCTCCGTGCCCTCCTGGGACCCAGAGAGGGATAAAATTGCTCTCCCGTCGAGATTTCCAGATTCTCCGCCTGGCCCTCCTCCAGGGGTGGGAGAATTGCCTTCACCATCCCCCAGAAAGCAGCTACCTCTCTTTGGGTCATCCATCCTGGGGCCTCTTTCTCTACTGCTCACTGCCAGGTTTGATGGGGGCCAGGACGGGAGGGGCAGCCTGCCTGCACCCAGCTCTACGGCACCACTTGGAGGCTGCTGAAGATGTGTCGCGTGAGCGGGGGCGGATGCAGGGGGCTGCCCTCGGTGACGAGCAGGCTGGGGCACTGCGGCCAGTGGGCGAGTGGAGGCAGCAGCTGCCCACCGGTGCAGGATGTGTTGGATCACCTCAGACTGCCTCTGGGCATCCGAGAAATGCTGGGCAAAGCTCTCGACTGGGTCGCCGAAGAGGCCAGTCTGGGACACAGGGGCATTGAGAACCTGGACCTTGTCGATGTCCCTCATGTCTGCCAGACCCAGCCAAAGATGGCGCCCCTGGACCACTAATGTGGACATTGCACGACCCAGTGAACTCGCGGTGACCTCTGTCGCTCAAAGCACAAGGTCAGTGGCGGTTCAGAGTTCTTCCAGAAGCGCTGAATCGTGACCACCCTCGTGCAGGTCCTTCAGTGCCTTAGCCTGGTGCACCTGCAGTAACGCCATGGCGTGTAAGGTGGAAGCAGCTTCACCGCAAGCCGCATAGACACTGCCGGTCAGACTAGATGAGTGCCTACAGGCCTGGGAAGGAAGCACCGGGTCTCCACGTCAGGAGGAGGTGGAATTAGGACACAATTTTGCAGCTGCCGCCCGCACCACCGACGGGATTCCCGAATACCCCTTCGCTGCACCGTCATTGAGGGTGTTGAGGGAGGAGCCCACCGGCCGGCTTCTGGCAGTAAAAGCAGCAAAACAACATATTAGAATCATTTCTGAAGAACCATGTGATACTGAAGACTGATGTAATGATGATGAAAATTCAGCTTTAATCACAGAGATAAATTACATTTCAAAATATCTGTAACAGAAAAACTATTTTTAACTTCAATATTTCATATTATTATTTTTACTGTATTTTTGATCACAATCAATAAATAAATAATCGTAATGATTTCAAACATTTGACCGCCAGTGTATGTAAAAATAATGCATGTGAAATAGCAAATAATTTTTTTATTGTAGCCTAATATAAATTTCCTAATCACGGCACTTGAAAGTGAAAGACTTCTGATTTACAATGTTCAAGAGTAAGTTTGAGAATGATACTTTAGGCCAACATATTATCAATATATTAATGATATATTTGGCCTACAAATATTGCAGAATTTTTGCATCGTATTTAGCTACTTACCTTACCTCAGCTCGCATTTAAGTGCCGCGCAGCTCACCTCTGTTAACAGTAAATCCCCCCTTCTTCCCTTTGATTGGATATTTCAAACATTTTGACATTGACGAGTGCTTTTGAGCCACTGCACTGAGCCAAAGCACGCTAAATTAATTACAGTTTTTGACTCAAGTGGCCCACGCAGGCTTTTTGCTTGGGCTAAGTACATTTACTATAGTTCATTTATATATATTTATGAAATGGGCCGGCCCACGTTGTACAGCAGCCCAACGAGACAATTTGTGAATTTTGCTAGAATTGCCAGATGCCCAATCCGCCCATGGATCTGTGGTAAAATACAACCCATTCTCACTCCAAAGGCGTCAAAAACCGAAGCATGGTCAAGCGCCCCTAGCGTCACTTTTATGACGCCAAATGTGCCTCTCGGCGTCGAATATCGAAGCACTACGACCTTCATTGCTTTCAGTGGGAAACTTTTGGCGTCAGAATTCGACACGACGAGGACATGAGATGTTTATCGTTATGAAATCACGTTCAAGAAGTCTCATTCAGCACACATCGCGATACTTGCTATCAGTTCCACAGTTTGGGTGAGTAGTCGTATATACGCTCTTTTAATGCCTTTTATAAATGTATTCTGTCTTATTTATTAATCAGATTAGTGCCATATGTTTAATGGCTGTATCATATCGGTCATCCGCGGCTGTCTTTGAGTTTCATTGCGTTTAAATAAATGAACACAGCTGCTAATTAGTGTGATTAAACTATATCTGTCACCTGACGTGCCATAGACCTTCAATCCGTTTTATATTATTATTAATTTCAGGATCAATGATGTAAGTTGTATTTGTAGTAAAATCATGGTAATCACGACTCTTACAATAGTAATAAATGAAATGTGAAGTTAAAACAGTAAACAGGACATTAGTAACTGTAACTGTAGTTTTACTATGGTATATTAATAATCAATACAACAATACAATAATCACCAAATCAGCTGTTTGTATCACTGTAATGTTAGTGTTTTTATGTGCTTTTATATGACAGATATCACAGTAATCATATGTTCTGTACCATGCTTTTAATACCTTTTAATGTAAATCCCCCCCCCAAAAAAAAAAAATTAAAAAATTAAAAATAAATAATAAAACATGCATTTTTCCATTTTGCAGTTCATTCATATCAGTTTATATTTAAATATATATTTATATATATTTATTATATCTAAATATTTTGCTCACAGATCATTATTAACATTCTGTATATAATTCAATTTTATTTTCTTCCCCTTTTTTTATTTTTTTGTATATTTTTAGCTGAAAAGACGTAAAGGAAGCCCAGTGGTGTTTCTGGAGAGCTATTCCTTCAGAAATGGAGAAGACAGAAAGCTGCGGAGGCAGATATTTGCAGCAGTAAGTCTGTGATAGTTTGTCCCTTTTATCAAACATTCCTGCTGTTATAGATTGTACAGCATTTGTTGTTTCTTAAACTGTTGCACTGTCCAAATACCCACACTTGCCATCTTTGCACTTGACCACTTGATTACTTATTTGACGTCTTTCCTGTATTTGGCCTAGTGTTCAAGTGAGCATGATGACCACAAGTGTGTGTCGAACTTTTCATGACCTGATGACTGTGTTTCCCAATCCTGGTCCTGGAGAACCCCAGCACTGCATGGTTTTGGTGTCTCTCTTATCTGACAAACACACTTTTGAGGTCTTGGAGTCTTCACTGATGAGCTGATGAGTTGAATCAGGTGTGTTTGATCAGGGAGACATCTCAAATGTGCAGTGTTGGGCTTCTCCAGGACCAGGATTGGGAGCCACTGCCTTATGGGACACAGGTTTAGTGTGTGTTAAGGACGCTGTGCTTTGGCATTATTAAGACCGGGCAAAGTCTCGTTCACACACTGTCACGTACACACACTCTCAAGTGGCCAAGACTGCAAGTGTGGGTATCTGGACAGGGTCAAAGTCTTAAAAATGATCCCTAAACACAGTCGCACATCACAGTCTTAATAATCCAGTTTAACACTTGTATGATATTGTACAAGCCCCAGGACGGTCTCATCTGACACTATCAAAAGAATTCATATGACTATAGCTTGCTATTAATTACTTGCTTTCTTGCTTTACTTGCTTAATTATACAGCATCTTTACAGAGGTGTAATGTACAAGTTGCACGTAATTAATAATATTTCCTTCCTTCTGTCTTACAGGATTTTTTTGAGATAATGCTGTTCTTCTTTTTCAGGTCTGAAATATCAAGCTCAACAGCTCACTCAAGAGCCAACCCTCACAAACCTTCCTAAAAACTAAAAGAGCTATTACTGAGTCTCAGCGAATCTTGCCATGATCAGCTCTTCCCAGGTACATTTGTTTAGAATATTTTTTAATCAACATTTACTCATCAAATGCTCTGGTCTTAATCTTATTTTAAATTAACTTAATTATGTTTAATGAGCAATGTTAATTGCACAAGGAGTAAGTAGAGATTATCTTGTTTCACAGAAGAGAAGGAAGACCAAGGAAATGATTTGCTCAGGATGAGAAATGAAGATGGCCATCTTGTGCTCAAACAAACAGAAGTCCTCTGGTATGTGTGTGTTGAAGCAATGCTGTGTTATACAACATTTTATGATGATCTCTCACAGAACTGGTCATGTCAGCCTTGATTTCTTTTTATACTATTACAATTACAGCATGTTAGCAAAGTGTGACTGGACATTTTTAATATGTTTTTAAAAACACACCACCTGTTTTAAGAGTAGACAAGTCTCATGAAATTGGTTTAGTTGATATAAACACCAATGTACATTTATTTCATTGTTTTCTAAATGTTATGTTATAAATTGTGAATTGATAGTTGATTGGTTCGAAGCCAGGCCTTGCACTGCACAGACTAAAACACGTTTGTGAGAGAAGTCAGGAACTTTGGAGAAAGATTCTAGAGGAAGAAAACACATTTACTGCAACAATAGATGAATTCTAGAGTCTCTGAGAAGTACACATGCTAATGCAGTCTCATGAGCAAGACCTTTGCCTCTGTAACTTTTTTCTTAATTCTTGCAGAATGACATTTTTATTGCAGTATTTTAATTTTTACAGATGATCTCATCAGCCATATGAGGGGTTTTGATCAAGTGATGCTCTTGAAAGGACTGAAAGAAGAGGATGTGGTAAATTCTCTTCAGAGAAAAAGCTTCTCAAAAGGTCTAAAAGCAGCTTGAAGAATGGTAAGTGTACAGTACTACAAGGGTCATAGTTGCTCACCCTGCTAAAATCACACAGAACATAAGCTGAACTCTCTGTCCATTAAACAACTTCATCTGGATTGCTTGTTTCACTTTGACCAGGTCTGGGATCTTAGGACTGAGAGATCCTCTGGCTGAGAGAAGCTACACCACATCAGTGCTGGATATCAACCACAAACTGTTTCCAGACACGAGAGAAGAAGAACACGATGGGGAGATGAAACCAGTTTAGATCTGATGATGGGAATCATTATTTTCTGAAACCGTATCACATGTCTTATATGTATCACATGATCTGTATCACAGTTGACTGGATGGGACTGTGTGACTTTTAAGGACATTTCATCACTCATCTGTGAGAACTGATTTATATATGAGGTTAATGTATTTTTGATGATAATTATTTTCATTGAATCTTATTTGTCTTGATGCTACTTTATCAACTTTATAGTCTATGCTTCAATAAAATGAAAATGCTGAATATTGTGTTCTGAAGATTCTTGGTAAATACATAATTTTACTAGGTAGGCTCATATGTGTTTATTTTAGACTTGGAAAAACGACATATTAATTATTGGGATTATTTTTTATTTAAGACATAAACATTTTTGATCGGATTAATAACATCTGGGACATCAGTACACCAGAAAGTAATTTTTTTATATTTTAGTAACAAATATGCAAATTTTTTGTGAAATAAAGGGAGTTACGAGATTAATTATTCTGCATTACAAGATGGTGCCATGGGCTTTATTGTTACAAACACTTGAGGGATAACTGAGAATGTAGCAGGAATGATCAACGTGGATCTAGTAATGCATTAAAACCAAGAGCACACACATTACTGATGTCCAGCACCTGAGGAGCAAGATACAGTGAGGGTGAGGAGGACATTTTTACACTGATTTTTGCTAATTAGTTATATATATATATATATATATATATATATATATATATATATATATATATATATATATATATATATATATATATATATATATATATATATATATATATATATATATATAAATTAATATTCTTAGCACTGCATGAATTTGTCCTTGTGTAATAGTGAAGTATCACAATGTGTATACACTGTCCTTGATTACTGCTTTACAGTGGGGAATAGATAAAGGCAAGTTGTTGCAGGTTCATCCATTATATTTCTTGCCATTTACTTAAAAAATCAAAGAAATAATCTATTATTTTCATTATTAAATCATTTCTTTCTAATTTTTCCATGTTTCATCAGATGGCCTCACAATGTCCTGTCAAAAGGTATAATAGCAATGATGTAAGAATTAGAAAACAGAGGACTGTGAAAACTGTCAGATATAAATGTGACTCAGCTCAGTTTGTTGTCCATGATGAGGAGAATACATATATGTAGGTTTTACTGCCCTTCTACCCCCAGGGGCCCAGTAGCACCCCCCGGAAGAGCCCAAAACTGTACATTTCAAATGGCTGTAAATCAGAGTGCAATTAACATACTAAAGAGGAAATGGGCAGGATTATTACTTATGCTATGCTGATAAAATAATGTTGAGCTCAGTTTTCAGAAATAAATGGAAAGCTGGCATAAAGGCATTTTAAATATTGCTCACTGTAAAATACCACATTTCAGCCTGCCTCTCAAATATATCATGGAGGTTTGCACAATGAACATATTTAGATGTCCAGTTTTCCTTAAAATAAATAATTTATTTCGTTTCGTTAATAAAAAGTTTTAAACTTCATTACCCACAAGCCTCCGTCGTTCTACCTATGGAAAGGCAACACTAGGGGGCTGTTTTTTGTAGTTCATTGAAGTTATGCTTAGGGTTAGGAATAGGATCTCGCTAAAGATGTCATTTTTCTCAAGATAGCAACACTTCATTGTTGACTTAATATATTACTAATGTGATGATAGCAGCAAAACATACTTTTCAACATGATGCGCTGTTTAATATGGGTTAAAAGATAGTCCAACCACAGACTGTCCTGAAAATTCATAGCCAATGACATCAAAGCTGAGCAGCGGTGTCACACTTCCTCATCCATTTATGACCGATGTCTTTCGTTTTTCGGCTGAAGGGATAGATTCGGTTAACAATAGATTAAGCTTGCTACTTATTAGATTATGTTTTATTAACGTCTTCACCTTCCTCCGTTGTTCAACTTGAAAAAAATTGGGCAATATTGATGTGCACATGCCCAATATGTCTTAAATATAAGACACATTTTTAAGATTTTTATTTATTTTTTGACCAAAGACAAATATATTTACTAATCAAATGATGTGCTTCTAAAATTTACATTGTATATTACATTGTGTTTTAAAGTTAAAATTGTTCACATTTGTGTTTCTGTGATTTACCATTCTCTACCATTTGAACTCTAGGAATAAAAACAGAAATTATAAATGAATGAATGAATGAATGAACAAATAAATACATAAAGCATAATGAACATGCATATTTTTGTAAGGATCTTCCATTATTTATTGATATGTCAAACTCATTTAAAGACAACATGCCCAAATTACTACACTGCATCCTCTGTCACCAAGCTCGTTTTTGCCACCATAAAGAATAAAAAGGCAGTTATGTTGTAAACATTAACTATTTTCAGTATGCAAATGAAAATGCTTTTATTAAAATACAAAACAGTAAATACAGTATGTCTTTCAGAGAACACTGGAAAAAGATAAATTATTTTAAAAATTAAATTGACCAAAATGTTATACAACACAATGTAAATGTTTCAAACTCACAAAAAACACCATGAAGACATAAATGTCAAGTGTGCAATATCATCTATAAAACTCTATCAGCACAGCATCAAATAAACACTGATTGTCTGAACAATGAAAGACAGAGAAAGTGTTCAGGAAAACAAACACCTGCTAGCTTTGACATAACATCATGATTTCACTTCATGACTGGAGCTAGGGGATGACTGTGTATGAATATCTCCTTTACTAAAACTCTTAATTAAAGTCTAAAAAGTTTACTGTATGAAGCTTGAAAAAGAGAACAAAATGCTTTATCAATACGAAAAATACTATGTTTAACTATTGTTTTCATCACTGGTTCTGTAATGTATTCATTATGAGCTTATAATTAAAACAAAGTTACATCTTCTGCAAAAATCAAACCACTGCAAAGTCTAATCACTGATCCAGGGACCATTTCTGTGTGTGCGGGGGAAAAAGAGTTAACGAGGTGAGTCCTTGTGCATGATGGAGAACTAGCATTATCTGCAAAAAATCCTGTAAGACAGAAGGAAGGAAATATTATTAATTACGTGCAACTTGTACATTACACCTCTGTAAAGATGCTGTATAATTAAATGTTAAATGCATCCATTATTGAAAGCAAGTAATTAATAGCAAGCTATAGTCATATGAATTCTTTTGATAGTGTCAGATGAGACCGTCCTGGGGCTTGTACAATATCATACAAGTGTTAAACTGGATTATTAAGACTGTGATGTGCGACTGTTTAGGGATCATTTTTAAGACTTTGACCCTGTCCAGATACCCACACTTGCAGTCTTGGCCACTCGAGAGTGTGTGTACGTGACAGTGTGTGAACAAGACTTTGCCCGGTCTTAATAATGCCAAAGCACAGCGTCCTTAACACACACTAAACCTCTCCAATACTGCTCCGGAGCGCTATACAAAGCTTAGTGTATCCCATCATGCATCATGTTTTGGAATAAATCGTCAGACTTTTTGCCGAGATCTCACAAGAGGTCACGGAAAGCTGTCCAATGTACAGTATGTGAAATATTGATAATTAGATATTAAAAATCTCTGTAAACACATAAGTGTCCCATAAGGCAGTGGCTCCCAATCCTGGTCCTGGAGAAGCCCAACACTGCACATTTGAGATGTCTCCCTGATCAAACACACCTGATTCAACTCATCAGCTCATCAGTGAAGACTCCAAGACCTCAAAAGTGTGTTTGTCAGATAAGAGAGACACCAAAACCATGCAGTGCTGGGGTTCTCCAGGACCAGGATTGGGAAACACAGTCATCAGGTCATGAAAAGTTCGACACACACTTGTGGTCATCATGCTCACTTGAACACTAGGCCAAATACAGGAAAGACGTCAAATAAGTAATCAAGTGGTCAAGTGCAAAGATGGCAAGTGTGGGTATTTGGACAGTGCAACAGTTTAAGAAACAACAAATGCTGTACAATCTATAACAGCAGGAATGTTTGATAAAAGGGACAAACTATCACAGACTTACTGCTGCAAATATCTGCCTCCGCAGCTTTCTGTCTTCTCCATTTCTGAAGGAATAGCTCTCCAGAAACACCACTGGGCTTCCTTTACGTCTTTTCAGCTAAAAATATACAAAAAAATAAAAAAAGGGGAAGAAAATAAAATTGAATTATATACAGAATGTTAATAATGATCTGTGAGCAAAATATTTAGATATAATAAATATATATAAATATATATTTAAATATAAACTGATATGAATGAACTGCAAAATGGAAAAATGCATGTTTTATTATTTATTTTTAATTTTTTAATTTTTTTTTTTTTGGGGGGGGATTTACATTAAAAGGTATTAAAAGCATGGTACAGAACATATGATTACTGTGATATCTGTCATATAAAAGCACATAAAAACACTAACATTACAGTGATACAAACAGCTGGTTTGGTGATTATTGTATTGTTGTATTGATTATTAATATACCATAGTAAAACTACAGTTACAGTTACTAATGTCCCGTTTACTGTGTTTTAACTTCACATTTCATTTATTACTATTGTAAGAGTCGTGATTACCATGATTTTACTACAAATACAACTTACATCATTGATCCTGAAATTAATAATAATATAAAACGGATTGAAGGTCTATGGCACGTCAGGTGACAGATATAGTTTAATCACACTAATTAGCAGCTGTGTTCATTTATTTAAACGCAATGAAACTCAAAGACAGCCGCGGATGACCGATATGATACAGCCATTAAACATATGGCACTAATCTGATTAATAAATAAGACAGAATACATTTATAAAAGGTATTAAAAAAGCGTATATACGACTACTCACCCAAACTGTGGAACTGATAGCAAGTATCGCGATGTGTGCTGAATGAGACTTCTTGAACGTGATTTCATAGCGATAAACATCTCATGTCCTCGTCGTGTCGAATTCTGACGCCAAAAGTTTCCCACTGAAAGCAATGAAGGTCGTAGTGCTTCGATATTCGACGCCAAGAGGCACATTTGGCGTCATAAAAGTGACGCTAGGGGCGCTTGACCATGCTTCGGTTTTTGACGCCTTTGGAGTGAGAATGGGTTGTAAAATAATATTGTGTACTGCTGTAAACCTTTTTAAATAGCACTGTATCTGTACAGAAAATGTACAGATACAGTACATTTAATTAAGTTACAGATACAGTACATTTTATGAGTAAGATTCCTTTAAAATAAAATGCAGTAAGGGCCCAATCACATCAAGAAACATATCTAAAACAATAACTTGTGCTGTATGTTCTCTTGCATTTCAGTTCTCTTTCATTTAAGAATCATGTAGAATATACATGAAAAACAATGCTTTTTTCAGACTTAATATTTAGTGTAACAAAGATTTAATGTAGTTAAATTAAACTCACTATATTACATCAATCTGGCCTAATCCAACTCAAGACCAACTAATCCGACCCAATATAACTTACTTTGAATGAAATAAACCATGTGGAACAACTTTTTTTAAATTAAGTAAGAGTAATGAATTCATTGTTTTAGTGTAGATACAGCAGAAATAGGCATCAGGACAAGATAAAAACAAGAATCAAACATACTATCAAAATAATCACTATAGAGCCATAGTTGTCATTAACAATCATGACAGGAGTCTTTTGCCATGGCTGACTGAATACATCAAAGGAAGCATCTCCAATTGCTTAACAGGAGTTTCAATTTGTCAGTGTGTTTTGTGAGGCAATCTGGCAATGGAATTTATAGAGTTTATATTTTGCTGAGTGGTCGTTTGCAGTTGTCATCCGTGACAGAAAGCAGCAGTGTTGTCTGCCGTGCACAGCTCTCACACATGCTTCCTGCTTCTCTATTCCTTGTTTGTGTGCTTTAAAGTGAAATCAAGAATACATGTTGTGATGTAGAGCTACAATTTTGATTTATTAATACAAAAACTAATATTAAGGTAGGTTAAAACCCTGAACCCCATACACTGTGTAACGCTTGTCCAACCAGTCATGCTCTATAACCCATGCATCTATATGCTGCAGCTTGCCTACAAAATGGATCAAATAAGACATCAAGCTGGTTACTTGAATTGGTCAACAAAAATAATTCCTCCATCAAATTACTGTATAATTTTTGAATGGCTGAAAATTGTCATAATTTACTCTCAAGTTGTTCCAAACCTGTATGAAAGTATTGCTTCTGCTAAACACAAAAGATTTTGCTGATAGCCATTGATTTCAATTGTATTTTTTTTTCCATTGGTTGTCACCATTCTTCAAAATATCTTATTTTGTGTTTAGCAGAAGAAAGAAACTAGAAGAACTATCCTTTTAATAATTGTAACAGTATTCATTTATTACATTGCTGTTTCACTTGGATATGAGCAAACATGACTACAGACCTGATATATAAACAATACATCTAAATATTAAGATTAACTTGATTAATATTCATAGGTCAGGCCTCTGTCATTTTGAGGCGATGGCACATACTGTACAGTATGTAGCCAATTGAGGATGTCTTGGCCCACTTTGCAAAAACAGTTAAGTTAGCCATAAGGGATGCTTTCATGTAAGAGATACATTCATCAAAACATCATGCTTCATGCAATGGCATATTCCTGGGTGTTTTGAACCCTCACTGAATTCTCAAAGGAAACCCAGGCAGTTTTTTTTGTGCATTCTGTAAATAGTGCTCCATAAAGTTTCAATAGCTAAAGCTCTTTATGAGTCATAATAGCTCAGTCTGAATCAGAATGAACAGCTTCAAAAGAAATATATGCACAAATAAGGTGACCTACAATATTAGTACATTCACAGTCTTGACTGAGTTTCTGTACAAGGAGAATTTCTAAATGTTTAATATGACGAGTCAAAGCATGAACTAATTTATCACACTACTCACTCTTTCCACTTTGGATTGCTTACTGAACAGATTTCATCAGTAGAAATATTCATTAATCTATGACAAGCTGAAGCCTTATGCTCTGATCTCTATCAGCTCAGAGAAACAGCATTGCATGATTTTACCATCTTTCATGGTTGGAAATAGATCTAATGTCTTTAATGTCAGTTTCAGCTGATCTGAGGATATCTTGTGCATTCAAAGTAGAGAAAAATATTTCTCGATTTGATTTATTGCAAAGTTAAGTAGATTCATTTCATTTATGTTTAGATTTTTGCATTAAGGCATGCTAAGATCAATGCATGTCAAGGATCCTTTCCTTATTATTATTATTCAATAACCTGAAATAGGCTCGAATAGTAATCCATTTATCTTAATTTACAGTTTAATATGGTAAAAAGATAAAAAATTGATTAATGATTAGAATTATAATATTACAAGATATGTGTTTTTATGAATTTAATGAGTAACTTGTGTATTTTATAGGGTTTTTTTGACAAAAGAAACAGTCGCATTGCTATTCTGGTTCATCTCATTCTAATTAATTTATCTGCATTTGAATAAACAAGAAAAAAATACACTTAAATTCATTCATTTTTGCTTGTGAGTAGCTGATCCATAACAGTTAAAATTGCATGTGTTAAATTTGGTTACATATTTATGAATGCATAATTCAGATCATATAACAGGTCACCCTTTCTTTTAAGTTTTCCAATGTGTAAAAGAAGTAAAATTCAGTTTAAAACAGCTTTAGACGGAATCTGTCACATTAAAGGCTTCTGTTCTGTACGTGAACAAAGTGAGCTAAATGTATTGCTCCTATCATTTACACATCAAAACAAAAAAATAACTTTATGGAGACAGCAAGAATTTACGTTTTTAGATCTAAAATCAATCTTCAAGGGCTAAATTGACTTTGCTGAACTACAAATCTAATCTGGGCTTA